>NC_084470.1:131449668-131606556 GCF_027409185.1 Cynocephalus volans | reverse complement strand
AACCGAATTGAACCGGTTTAAACCGGTTTAAACCGGATAAAACCGGATTGAACCGGTTCAAACCGGTTGAAAACGGATAAAACCAAATTGAACCAGTTTAAACCGGATAAAATCAGATTGAACTGGTTTAAAACGTATAAAACCGGACTGAACCAGTTTAAACCCTTTTAAACCAGATGGAAACGAATAGAACCAGTTTAAACCGGATAAAACCGGATTGAACCGGCTTAAACCGGTTTAAACCAGATAAAACCGGATTGAACCGGCTTAAACCGGTTTAAACCGGATAAAACCGGAATGAACTGTTTTAAACCGGTTGAAAACGGATAGAACCAGTTTAAACCGGATAAAACCGGATTGAACCGGCTTAAACCGGTTTAAACCGGATAAAACCTGATTGAACCGGTTTAAACCGGATAAAACCGGATTGAACCGGCTTAAACCGGTTTAAAACGGATAGAACCGGATAGAAACGGTATAAACCGGATAAAACCGGATTGAACCGCTGTAAACCGGTTGAAACCGGATAAAAACGGATTGAAAGGGTTTAAACCGGTTTAAACAGGATAAAACCAGATTGAACTGGTTTAATCCAGTTAAAACAGGATAGAACAGGACAGAAACAGTTTAATCCGATTTAAAAAGGATAGAACCGGATAGAACCGGTCTAAACGAGATAAAACCGGATTGAACCGGTTTAAACCGGTTTAAACCGGATAAAACCGGATTGAACCGGTTCAAACTGGTTTAAACCGGATAAAACCGGATTAAACCGTTTTAAAGCGGTTTAAATCGGATAAAACCAGATTGAACCAGTTTTAGCCGATTAAAACCGGATTGAACTGGTTTAAACCGGTCTAAACTGGATAAAACCGGTTTCAACAGGATAAAACCAGATTGAACCGGTTTAAACCCGATAAAACCGGAGTGAACTGGTTTAAACCGTATAAAAACGGATCGAACCGGTTTAAACCGGATAAAACCGGATTGAACCGTTTCAAACCGGTTTTAAAGGGATAAAACCGGAATGAAACGTTTCAAATCGGTTTTAACCGGATAAAACCGGAATGAACCGGTTTAAACCGGATAAAATCGGATTGAACCGGTTTAAACCGGTTTTAACCGGATAGAACTGGATAGAACTGGTTTAAACCGGATAAACCGGATTGAAGCGGTTTAAACCGGTTTAAACCGGATAAAATCAGATTGAAACGGTTTAAACCGGATTGATCCGGCTTAAACCGGATAAAACCGGAATGAACTGGTTGAAACCGGTTTAAACCGGAAAAAACGGATTGAACCGGTTGAAACCGGTTTCAACCGGATAGAACCAGATAGAACCGGTTTAAACTGGATAAAAGCGGATTGAACCGGTTAAAGCCGGTTAAAACCGGAGAAAACCGGGTGGAACCGGCTTAAACCAGTTTAAACCGGAGAAAACCGGATTGAACCGGTTGTAACCGGTTTAAACCGAATATAAACGGATTGAAGCAGTTTAAACCGGTTTAAAACTGATAAAACCGGAATGAACCGGCCTAAACCTGTTTAAACCCGATAGGACCGGTTTAAACCGGATAAAACCGGATTGAACTGGATTAAACTGGTTTAAACCGGATAGAACTGCTTTAAACTGGATAAAATCGATTGAACTAGTTTAAACCGGTTTAAACCGGATAAAACCAGATTGAACCGGTTTTAACCTGAGAAAACCGGATTGAACTGGTTTAAACCGGTTTCAACCAGATAGAACCGGATAGAACCGGTTTAAACTGGATAAAACCGGATTGATCCAGCTTAAACTGGTTTAAACCGGATAAAACCGGATTGAACCGGTACAAACCGGTTTAAACCGGATTAAACCGGAGTGAACTGGTTTAAACCGGATAAAACCGGATTGAACCGGTTCAAACCAGTTTAAACCGGATAAAACCGGAATGAACTGGTTTAAACCGGATAAAATCGGACTGAACCAGTTTAAACCGGAATAAAACCGGATCGAACCGTTTCAAACCGGTTTTAACCGGATAAAACCGGAATGAACCGGTTTAAACCGGATAAAACCGGATTGAACCGGTTTAAACCGGATAAAACCGGATTGAACCGGTTTTAAACTGGTTTCAACCAGATAGAACCAGATAGAACCGGTTTAAACTGGATAAAACCGGATTGAACCGGCTTAAACCGGTTTAAACCGGATTGAACCGAATCCGGTTTAAACCGGATAAAAACCGGATTGAACCGGTTCAAACTGGTTTAAACCAGATAAAACCAGATAAAACCGTTTTAAAGCGGTATAAACTGGATAAAACCAGATTGAACCGGTTTAAGCTGATTAAAACCGGATTGAACTGGTTTAAACTGGTCTAAACCGGATAAAACCGGTTTAAACCGGATAAAACCGGAATGAACTGGTTTAAACCGGATAGAACCGGTTTAAACCAGATAAAACCGGATTGAACCGGTTCAAACCGGTTTAAACCGGATAAAACCGGAATGAACTGGTTTAAACCGGATAGAACCGGTTGAAACCGGTTGAAACCGGATATAAACGGATTGAAGCATTTTAAACTGGTTTAAAACTGATAAAACCGGAATGAACCGGCCTAAACCGGTTTAAACCGGATACGACCGGTTTAAACTGGATAAAACCGGATTGAACTGGCTGAAACGGGTTTAAACCGGATAGAACCGGTTTAAACAGGATAAAACCGATTGAACCGGTTTAAACAGGTTTAAACCGGATAAAAACCGGATTGAACCGGTTTTAACTGGATAAAACCGGATTGAACTGGTTTTAAACCGGTTTCAACTGGATAGAACCGAATAGAACCGGTTTAAACTGGATAAAACCGGATTGAACCAGCTTAAACAGGTTTAAACCGGATAAAACCGGATTGAACCGGTTCAAACCGGTTTAAACCGGATAAAACCAGAGTGAACTGGTTTAAACCGGATAAAACCGGATTGAACCGGTTTAAACCGGATAAAACCGGAATGAACTGGTTTAAACAGGATAAAACCGGACTGAACCAGTTTAAACCGGAAAAAACAGGATTGAAGCATTTCAAACCGGTTTTAACCGGATAAAACCGGAATGAAACGGTTTAAACCGGATAAAACCGGATTGAAACGGTTTCAACCGGATAAAACCGGATTGAACCGGTTTAAACCGGATAAAACCGGATTGAACCGGTATAAACTGGTTTCAACCGGATAGAACCGGATAGAACCGGTTTAAACTGGATAAAACCGGATTGAACCAGCTTAAACCGGTTTAAACAGGATTAAACCGGTTTAAACCGGATAAAACCGGATTGAACCGGCTTAAACCGGTCTAAACCGGATAAAACCGGATTGAACCGGTTCAAACCGGTTTAAACCGGATAAAACCGGAATGAACTGGTTTAAACCGGTTTAAAACGGATAGAAGTGGAGAGAAACGGTTTTAACCGGATAAAACCGGATTGAACCGGTGTAAACCGGTTGAAACCGGATAAAAACGGATTGAAAGGGTTTAAACCGGTTTAAACGGGATAAAACTGGAATGAACCGGCTTAAACAGGTCTAAACCGGATAAAACCCGATTGAACAGGCTTAAACTGGTATAAACAGCATAGAACCAGTTTCAACCGGATAAAACCGGATTGAACCGGATTAAACCGGTTGAAACCGGATAAAACCAGACTGAACCGGTTTAAACTGGATAAAACCGGATTGAACCGGTTTGAACTGGTCTAAACCAGATAAAACCGGATTGAACTGGTTTCAACCGTTTTAAACCGGATAAAACAAGATTGAACCGGTTTAAACCGGATAAAACCGGATTGAACCAGCTTAAACCGGTTTAAACTGGTTTCAACCGGATAGAACCGGATAGAACCGGTTTAAACTGGATAAAACCGGATTGAACCGGCTTAAACCGGTTTAAACCGGATAAAACCAGATTGAACCGGTTTAAACTGGATAAAACCGGATTGAGCCGGCTTAAACAGGTTTAAACCGGATAAAACCGGATTGAACCGGTTCAAACAGGTTTAAACTGGATAAAACCGGATTGAACCGGTTTAAACTGGTTTCAACCGGGTAGAACCGGTTTAATCCGGTTTAAACCAGATAAAAACCGATTGAACTGGTTTAAACCGGTTTAAAGCGGATAAAACCGGATTGAACTGGTATAAACCGGTTTAAACTGGAGAAAACCGGATTGAAGAGGTTTAAACCGGATAAAACCGAATTGAACCGGTTTAAACCGGTTTAAACCGGATAAAACCGGATTGAACCGGTTCAAACCGGTTGAAAACGGATAAAACCAAATTGAACCAGTTTAAACCGGATAAAATCAGATTGAACTGGTTTAAAACGTATAAAACCGGACTGAACCAGTTTAAACCCTTTTAAACCAGATGGAAACGAATAGAACCAGTTTAAACCGGATAAAACCGGATTGAACCGGCTTAAACCGGTTTAAACCAGATAAAACCGGATTGAACCGGCTTAAACCGGTTTAAACCGGATAAAACCGGAATGAACTGTTTTAAACCGGTTGAAAACGGATAGAACCAGTTTAAACCGGATAAAACCGGATTGAACCGGCTTAAACCGGTTTAAACCGGATAAAACCTGATTGAACCGGTTTAAACCGGATAAAACCGGATTGAACCGGCTTAAACCGGTTTAAAACGGATAGAACCGGATAGAAACGGTATAAACCGGATAAAACCGGATTGAACCGCTGTAAACCGGTTGAAACCGGATAAAAACGGATTGAAAGGGTTTAAACCGGTTTAAACAGGATAAAACCAGATTGAACTGGTTTAATCCAGTTAAAACAGGATAGAACAGGACAGAAACAGTTTAATCCGATTTAAAAAGGATAGAACCGGATAGAACCGGTCTAAACGAGATAAAACCGGATTGAACCGGTTTAAACCGGTTTAAACCGGATAAAACCGGATTGAACCGGTTTAAACCGGTTTAAACCGGATAAAACCGGATTGAACCGGTTCAAACTGGTTTAAACCGGATAAAACCGGATTAAACCGTTTTAAAGCGGTTTAAATCGGATAAAACCAGATTGAACCAGTTTTAGCCGATTAAAACCGGATTGAACTGGTTTAAACCGGTCTAAACTGGATAAAACCGGTTTCAACAGGATAAAACCAGATTGAACCGGTTTAAACCCGATAAAACCGGAGTGAACTGGTTTAAACCGTATAAAAACGGATCGAACCGGTTTAAACCGGATAAAACCGGATTGAACCGTTTCAAACCGGTTTTAAAGGGATAAAACCGGAATGAAACGTTTCAAATCGGTTTTAACCGGATAAAACCGGAATGAACCGGTTTAAAACCGGATAAAATCGGATTGAACCGGTTTAAACCGGTTTTAACCGGATAGAACTGGATAGAACTGGTTTAAACCGGATAAAACCGGATTGAAGCGGTTTAAACCGGTTTAAACCGGATAAAATCAGATTGAAACGGTTTAAACCGGATTGATCCGGCTTAAACCGGATAAAACCGGCATGAACTGGTTGAAACCGGTTTAAACCGGAAAAAACGGATTGAACCGGTTTA
The DNA here is from genome assembly GCF_027409185.1 of Cynocephalus volans. Taxonomy (NCBI): domain Eukaryota; kingdom Metazoa; phylum Chordata; class Mammalia; order Dermoptera; family Cynocephalidae; genus Cynocephalus; species Cynocephalus volans. The sequence continues at coordinate 131,600,979 of NC_084470.1, read as the reverse complement.
AACCGGTTTCAACCGGATAGAACCAGATAGAACTGGTTTAAACTGGATAAAAGCGGATTGAACCGGTTAAAGCCGGTTAAAACCGGAGAAAACCGGGTGGAACCGGCTTAAACCAGTTTAAACCGGAGAAAACCGGATTGAACCGGTTGTAACCGGTTTAAACCGAATATAAACGGATTGAAGCAGTTTAAACCGGTTTAAAACTGATAAAACCGGAATGAACCGGCCTAAACCTGTTTAAACCCGATAGGACCGGTTTAAACCGGATAAAACCGGATTGAACAGGTTTAAACTGGTTTCAACCAGATAGAACCAGATAGAACCGGTTTAAACTGGATAAAACCGGATTGAACCGGCTTAAACCGGTTTAAACCGGATTGAACCGAATCCGGTTTAAACCGGATAAAACCGGATTGAACCGGTTCAAACTGGTTTAAACCGGATAAAACCAGATAAAACCGTTTTAAAGCGGTTTAAACTGGATAAAACCAGATTGAACCGGTTTAAGCTGATTAAAACCGGATTGAACTGGTTTAAACTGGTCTAAACCGGATAAAACCGGTTTAAACCGGATAAAACCGGATTGAAGCGGTTTAAACCGGTTAAAACCGGATAAAATCAGATTGAAACGGTTTAAACCGGATTGATCCGGCTTAAACCGGATTAAACCGGAATGAACTGGTTGAAACCGGTTTAAACCGGAAAAAACGGACTGAACCGGTTTAAAATGGATAAAACCGGATAGAACCGGTTTAATCCGGTTTAAACCAGATAAAAACCGATTGAACCGGTTTAAACCAGTTTAAAGCGGATGAAACCGGATTGAACCGGATTAAACCAGTTTATACTGGATAAACCGGATTGAATCGGTTAAAACCGGTTTAAACTGGATAAAACCAGATTGAACCGGTTTAAAACGGTTTCAACTGGATAGAACCGGATAGAACCGGTTTAAACCGGATAAAAACGGATTGAAGCGGTTTAAACCGGTTCAAACCGGATAAAACCAGATTGAAACGGTTTAAACCGGATAAAACCGGAATGAACTGGTTTAAACCTGATAAACCGTAAAAAACGGATTGAACCGGTTTAAACTGGATAAAACCGATTGATCCGGTTTAAACCGGTTTAAACCTGATAAAACCAGATTGTACCGGTTTAAACCGGATAAAAACGGATAGAACCGGTTTAAACCGGTTTAAACCAGATTGAACCGGATAGAACCGGTTTAAACCGTTTAAAACCGGATTGAACTGGTTTAAACCGGTTTAAACCGGTTCAAACCGGAGGAAACCGGAATGAACCGGTTTAAACTGGATAAAAGCGGATTGAACCGGTTAAAGCCGGTTAAAACCGGAGAAAACCGGGTGGAACCGGCTTAAACCGGTTTAAACGGGAGAAAACCGGTTTGAACCGGTTGTAACCGGTTTAAACCGGATATAAACCGATTGAAGCAGTTTAAACCGGTTTAAAACTGATAAAACCAGAATGAACCGGCCTAAACCGGTTTAAACCGGATAAAACCGGATTGAACCGGTTCAAACTGGTTTAAACCGGATTGAACCAGCTTAAACCGGTTTAAACAGAATTAAAGCGGTTTAATCCGGATAAGACCGGATTGAACTGGGTTAAACCGGTTTAAACCGGATAAAACCGGATTGAACCGGTTGAAACCGGTTTAAACCGGATAAAACCGGAATGAACTGGTTTAAACCGGTTTAAAACAGATAGAAGTGGAGAGAAACGGTTTAAACCGGATAAAACCGGATTGAACCGGTGTAAACCGGTTGAAACCGGATAAAAACGGATTGAAAGGGTTTAAACCGGTTTAAACTGGATAAAACTGGAATGAACCGGCTTAAACAGGCCTAAACCGGATAAAACCCGATTGAACAGGCTTAAACTGGTATAAAGAGCATAGAACCGGTTTCAACCGGATAAAACCGGATTGAACCGGTTCAAACTGGTTTAAACCGGATAAAACCAGATAAAACCGTTTTAAAGCGGTTTAAACTGGATAAAACCAGATTGAACCGGTTTAAGCTGATTAAAACCGGATTGAACTGGTTTAAACTGGTCTAAACCGGATAAAACCGGTTTAAACCGGAAAAAACCGGATTGAAGCGGTTTAAACCGGTTAAAACCGGATAAAATCAGATTGAAACGGTTTAAACCGGATTGATCCGGCTTAAACCGGATAAAACCGGAATGAACTGGTTGAAACCGGTTTAAACCGGAAAAAACGGACTGAACCGGTTTAAAATGGATAAAACCGGATAGAACCGGTTTAATCCGGTTTAAACCAGATAAAAACCGATTGAACCGGTTTAAACCAGTTTAAAGCGGATGAAACCGGATTGAACCGGATTAAACCAGTTTATACTGGATAAACCGGATTGAATCGGTTAAAACCGGTTTAAACTGGATAAAACCAGATTGAACCGGTTTAAAACGGTTTCAACTGGATAGAACCGGATAGAACCGGTTTAAACCGGATAAAAACGGATTGAAGCGGTTTAAACCGGTTCAAACCGGATAAAACCAGATTGAAACGGTTTAAACCGGATAAAACCGGAATGAACTGGTTTAAACCTGATAAACCGTAAAAAACGGATTGAACCGGTTTAAACTGGATAAAACCGATTGATCCGGTTTAAACCGGTTTAAACCTGATAAAACCAGATTGTACCGGTTTAAACCGGATAAAAACGGATAGAACCGGTTTAAACCGGTTTAAACCAGATTGAACCGGATAGAACCGGTTTAAACCGTTTAAAACCGGATTGAACTGGTTTAAACCGGTTTAAACCGGTTCAAACCGGAGGAAACCGGAATGAACCGGTTTAAACTGGATAAAAGCGGATTGAACCGGTTAAAGCCAGTTAAAACCGGAGAAAACCGGGTGGAACCGGCTTAAACCGGTTTAAACCGGAGAAAACCGGATTGAACCGGTTGTAACCGGTTTAAACCGGATATAAACCGATTGAAGCAGTTTAAACCGGTTTAAAACTGATAAAACCAGAATGAACCGGCCTAAACCGGTTTAAACCGGATAAAACCGGATTGAACCGGTTCAAACTGGTTTAAACCGGATTGAACCAGCTTAAACCGGTTTAAACAGAATTAAAGCGGTTTAATCCGGATAAGACCGGATTGAACTGGCTTAAACCGGTTTAAACCGGATAAAACCGGATTGAACCGGTTGAAACCGGTTTAAACCGGATAAAACCGGAATGAACTGGTTTAAACCGGTTTAAAACAGATAGAAGTGGAGAGAAACGGTTTAAACCGGATAAAACCGGATTGAACCGGTGTAAACCGGTTGAAACCGATAAAAACGGATTGAAAGGGTTTAAACCGGTTTAAACTGGATAAAACTGGAATGAACCGGCTTAAACAGGCCTAAACCGGATAAAACCCGATTGAACAGGCTTAAACTGGTATAAAGAGCATAGAACCGGTTTCAACCGGATAAAACCGGATTGAACCGGTTTAAATCGGTTTAAACCGGACAAAACCGGATTGAAACGGATTAAACCAGTTTATACTGGATAAACCAGATTGAATCGGTTAAAACCGGTTTAAACCGGATAAAACAAGATTGAACCGGTTTAAACCGGATCAAACCGGATTGAACCGGATTAAACCGGTTTCAACCGGATAGAACCGGATAGAACCGGTTTAAACCGGATAAAACCCGATTGAAGCGGCTTAAACCGGTTCAAACCGGATAAAACCAGATTGAAACGGTTTAAACCGGATTGAACCGGCTTAAACCGGATAAAACGGGAATGAACTGGTTTAAACCGGATTAAACTGGAAAAAACTGATTGAACCGGTTTAAACTGGATAAAACCGGATTGAACCGGCTTAAACCTGTTTAAACTGGATAGAGCCGGTTTAAACCGGTATCCGGTTTAAAGCGGATAAAACCGGCATGAACCGGCTCAAACCGATTTAAACCGGATAGAACCGGAATGAACTGGTCTAAACCAGATAAAACCGGTTTAAACCAGATAAAACCGGATTGAACCGGTTCAAAACGGTTTCAACCGGATAGAACCGGAATGAACTGGTCTAAACCGGATAAAACCGGTTTAAACCAGATAAAACCGGATTGAACCGGTTCAAACCGGTTTAAACCGGATAAAACCGGAATGAACTGGTTTAAACCGGATAGAACCGGTTGAAACCGGTTGAAACCGGATATAAACGGATTGAAGCATTTTAAACTGGTTTAAAACTGATAAAACCGGAATGAACCGGCCTAAACCGGTTTAAACCGGATACGACCGGTTTAAACTGGATAAAACCGGATTGAACTGGCTGAAACGGGTTTAAACCGGATAGAACCGGTTTAAACAGGATAAAACCGATTGAACCGGTTTAAACAGGTTTAAACCGGATAAAACCGGATTGAACCGGTTTTAACTGGATAAAACCGGATTGAACTGGTTTAAACCGTTTTCAACTGGATAGAACCGGATAGAACCGGTTTAAACTGGATAAAACCGGATTGAACCAGCTTAAACAGGTTTAAACCGGATAAAACCGGATTGAACCGGTTCAAACCGGTTTAAACCGGATAAAACCAGAGTGAACTGGTTTAAACCGGATAAAACCGGATTGAACCGGTTTAAACCGGATAAAACCGGAATGAACTGGTTTAAACAGGATAAAACCGGACTGAACCAGTTTAAACCGGAAAAAACAGGATTGAAGCATTTCAAACCGGTTTTAACCGGATAAAACCGGAATGAAACGGTTTAAACCGGATAAAACCGGATTGAAACGGTTTCAACCGGATAAAACCGGATTGAACCGGTTTAAACCGGATAAAACCGGATTGAACCGGTATAAACTGGTTTCAACCGGATAGAACCGGATAGAACCGGTTTAAACTGGATAAAACCGGATTGAACCAGCTTAAACCGGTTTAAACAGGATTAAACCGGTTTAAACCGGATAAAACCGGATTGAACCGGCTTAAACCGGTTTAAACCGGATAAAACCGGATTGAACCGGTTCAAACCGGTTTAAACCGGATAAAACCGGAATGAACTGGTTTAAACCGGTTTAAAACGGATAGAAGTGGAGAGAAACGGTTTTAACCGGATAAAACCGGATTGAACCGGTGTAAACCGGTTGAAACCGGATAAAAACGGATTGAAAGGGTTTAAACCGGTTTTAAACGGGATAAAACTGGAATGAACCGGCTTAAACAGGTCTAAACCGGATAAAACCCGATTGAACAGGCTTAAACTGGTATAAACAGCATAGAACCAGTTTCAACCGGATAAAACCGGATTGAACCGGATTAAACCGGTTGAAACCGGATAAAACCAGACTGAACCGGTTTAAACTGGATAAAACCGGATTGAACCGGTTTGAACTGGTCTAAACCAGATAAAACCGGATTGAACTGGTTTCAACCGTTTTAAACCGGATAAAATAAGATTGAACCGGTTTAAACCGGATAAAACCGGATTGAACCAGCTTAAACCGGTTTAAACTGGTTTCAACCGGATAGAACCGGATAGAACCGGTTTAAACTGGATAAAACCGGATTGAACCGGCTTAAACCGGTTTAAACCGGATAAAACCAGATTGAACCGGTTTAAACTGGATAAAACCGGATTGAGCCGGCTTAAACAGGTTTAAACCGGATAAAACCGGATTGAACCGGTTCAAACAGGTTTAAACTGGATAAAACCGGATTGAACCGGTTTAAACTGGTTTCAACCGGGTAGAACCGGTTTAATCCGGTTTAAACCAGATAAAAACCGATTGAACTGGTTTAAACCGGTTTAAAGCGGATAAAACCGGATTGAACTGGTATAAACCGGTTTAAACTGGAGAAAACCGGATTGAAGAGGTTTAAACCGGATAAAACCGAATTGAACCGGTTTAAACCGGTTTAAACCGGATAAAACCGGATTGAACCGGTTCAAACCGGTTGAAAACGGATAAAACCAAATTGAACCAGTTTAAACCGGATAAAATCAGATTGAACTGGTTTAAAACGTATAAAACCGGACTGAACCAGTTTAAACCCTTTTAAACCAGATGGAAACGAATAGAACCAGTTTAAACCGGATAAAACCGGATTGAACCGGCTTAAACCGGTTTAAACCAGATAAAACCGGATTGAACCGGCTTAAACCGGTTTAAACCGGATAAAACCGGAATGAACTGTTTTAAACCGGTTGAAAACGGATAGAACCAGTTTAAACCGGATAAAACCGGATTGAACCGGCTTAAACCGGTTTAAACCGGATAAAACCTGATTGAACCGGTTTAAACCGGATAAAACCGGATTGAACCGGCTTAAACCGGTTTAAAACGGATAGAACCGGATAGAAACGGTATAAACCGGATAAAACCGGATTGAACCGCTGTAAACCGGTTGAAACCGGATAAAAACGGATTGAAAGGGTTTAAACCGGTTTAAACAGGATAAAACCAGATTGAACTGGTTTAATCCAGTTAAAACAGGATAGAACAGGACAGAAACAGTTTAATCCGATTTAAAAAGGATAGAACCGGATAGAACCGGTCTAAACGAGATAAAACCGGATTGAACCGGTTTAAACCGGTTTAAACCGGATAAAACCGGATTGAACCGGTTCAAACTGGTTTAAACCGGATAAAACCGGATTAAACCGTTTTAAAGCGGTTTAAATCGGATAAAACCAGATTGAACCAGTTTTAGCCGATTAAAACCGGATTGAACTGGTTTAAACCGGTCTAAACTGGATAAAACCGGTTTCAACAGGATAAAACCAGATTGAACCGGTTTAAACCCGATAAAACCGGAGTGAACTGGTTTAAACCGTATAAAAACGGATCGAACCGGTTTAAACCGGATAAAACCGGATTGAACCGTTTCAAACCGGTTTTAAAGGGATAAAACCGGAATGAAACGTTTCAAATCGGTTTTAACCGGATAAAACCGGAATGAACCGGTTTAAACCGGATAAAATCGGATTGAACCGGTTTAAACCGGTTTTAACCGGATAGAACTGGATAGAACTGGTTTAAACCGGATAAAACCGGATTGAAGCGGTTTAAACCGGTTTAAACCGGATAAAATCAGATTGAAACGGTTTAAACCGGATTGATCCGGCTTAAACCGGATAAAACCGGAATGAACTGGTTGAAACCGGTTTAAACCGGAAAAAACGGATTGAACCGGTTTAAACCGGTTTCAACCGGATAGAACCAGATAGAACCGGTTTAAACTGGATAAAAGCGGATTGAACCGGTTAAAGCCAGTTAAAACCGGAGAAAACCGGGTGGAACCGGCTTAAACCAGTTTAAACCGGAGAAAACCGGATTGAACCGGTTGTAACCGGTTTAAACCGAATATAAACGGATTGAAGCAGTTTAAACCGGTTTAAAACTGATAAAACCGGAATGAACCGGCCTAAACCTGTTTAAACCCGATAGGACCGGTTTAAACCGGATAAAACCGGATTGAACAGGTTTAAACTGGTTTCAACCAGATAGAACCAGATAGAACCGGTTTAAACTGGATAAAACCGGATTGAACCGGCTTAAACCGGTTTAAACCGGATTGAACCGAATCCGGTTTAAACCGGATAAAACCGGATTGAACCGGTTCAAACTGGTTTAAACCGGATAAAACCAGATAAAACCGTTTTAAAGCGGTTTAAACTGGATAAAACCAGATTGAACCGGTTTAAGCTGATTAAAACCGGATTGAACTGGTTTAAACTGGTCTAAACTGGATAAAACCGGTTTAAACCGGATAAAACCGGATTGAAGCGGTTTAAACCGGTTAAAACCGGATAAAATCAGATTGAAACGGTTTAAACCGGATTGATCCGGCTTAAACCGGATAAAACCGGAATGAACTGGTTGAAACCGGTTTAAACCGGAAAAAACGGACTGAACCGGTTTAAAATGGATAAAACCGGATAGAACCGGATTAAACCAGTTTATACTGGATAAACCGGATTGAATCGGTTAAAACCGGTTTAAACTGGATAAAACCAGATTGAACCGGTTTAAAACGGTTTCAACTGGATAGAACCGGATAGAACCGGTTTAAACCGGATAAAAACGGATTGAAGCGGTTTAAACCGGTTCAAACCGGATAAAACCAGATTGAAACGGTTTAAACCGGATAAAACCGGAATGAACTGGTTTAAACCTGATAAACCGTAAAAAACGGATTGAACCGGTTTAAACTGGATAAAACCGATTGATCCGGTTTAAACCGGTTTAAACCTGATAAAACCAGATTGTACCGGTTTAAACCGGATAAAAACGGATAGAACCGGTTTAAACCGGTTTAAACCAGATTGAACCGGATAGAACCGGTTTAAACCGTTTAAAACCGGATTGAACTGGTTTAAACCGGTTTAAACCGGTTCAAACCGGAGGAAACCGGAATGAACCGGTTTAAACTGGATAAAAGCGGATTGAACCGGTTAAAGCCGGTTAAAACCGGAGAAAACCGGGTGGAACCGGCTTAAACCGGTTTAAACCGGAGAAAACCGGATTGAACCGGTTGTAACCGGTTTAAACCGGATATAAACCGATTGAAGCAGTTTAAACCGGTTTAAAACTGATAAAACCAGAATGAACCGGCCTAAACCGGTTTAAACCGGATAAAACCGGATTGAACCGGTTCAAACTGGTTTAAACCGGATTGAACCAGCTTAAACCGGTTTAAACAGAATTAAAGCGGTTTAATCCGGATAAGACCGGATTGAACTGGCTTAAACCGGTTTAAACCGGATAAAACCGGATTGAACCGGTTGAAACCGGTTTAAACCGGATAGAACCGGATAGAAACGGTATAAACCGGATAAAACCGGATTGAACCGCTGTAAACCGGTTGAAACCGGATAAAAACGGATTGAAAGGGTTTAAACCGGTTTAAACAGGATAAAACCAGATTGAACTGGTTTAATCCAGTTAAAACAGGATAGAACAGGACAGAAACAGTTTAATCCGATTTAAAAAGGATAGAACCGGATAGAACCGGTCTAAACGAGATAAAACCGGATTGAACCGGTTTAAACCGGTTTAAACCGGATAAAACCGGATTGAACCGGTTCAAACTGGTTTAAACCGGATAAAACCGGATTAAACCGTTTTAAAGCGGTTTAAATCGGATAAAACCAGATTGAACCAGTTTTAGCCGATTAAAACCGGATTGAACTGGTTTAAACCGGTCTAAACTGGATAAAACCGGTTTCAACAGGATAAAACCAGATTGAACCGGTTTAAACCCGATAAAACCGGAGTGAACTGGTTTAAACCGTATAAAAACGGATCGAACCGGTTTAAACCGGATAAAACCGGATTGAACCGTTTCAAACCGGTTTTAAAGGGATAAAACCGGAATGAAACGTTTCAAATCGGTTTTAACCGGATAAAACCGGAATGAACCGGTTTAAACCGGATAAAATCGGATTGAACCGGTTTAAACCGGTTTTAACCGGATAGAACTGGATAGAACTGGTTTAAACCGGATAAAACCGGATTGAAGCGGTTTAAACCGGTTTAAACCGGATAAAATCAGATTGAAACGGTTTAAACCGGATTGATCCGGCTTAAACCGGATAAAACCGGAATGAACTGGTTGAAACCGGTTTAAACCGGAAAAAACGGATTGAACCGGTTTAAACCGGTTTCAACCGGATAGAACCAGATAGAACCGGTTTAAACTGGATAAAAGCGGATTGAACCGGTTAAAGCCAGTTAAAACCGGAGAAAACCGGGTGGAACCGGCTTAAACCAGTTTAAACCGGAGAAAACCGGATTGAACCGGTTGTAACCGGTTTAAACCGAATATAAACGGATTGAAGCAGTTTAAACCGGTTTAAAACTGATAAAACCGGAATGAACCGGCCTAAACCTGTTTAAACCCGATAGGACCGGTTTAAACCGGATAAAACCGGATTGAACAGGTTTAAACTGGTTTCAACCAGATAGAACCAGATAGAACCGGTTTAAACTGGATAAAACCGGATTGAACCGGCTTAAACCGGTTTAAACCGGATTGAACCGAATCCGGTTTAAACCGGATAAAACCGGATTGAACCGGTTCAAACTGGTTTAAACCGGATAAAACCAGATAAAACCGTTTTAAAGCGGTTTAAACTGGATAAAACCAGATTGAACCGGTTTAAGCTGATTAAAACCGGATTGAACTGGTTTAAACTGGTCTAAACTGGATAAAACCGGTTTAAACCGGATAAAACCGGATTGAAGCGGTTTAAACCGGTTAAAACCGGATAAAATCAGATTGAAACGGTTTAAACCGGATTGATCCGGCTTAAACCGGATAAAACCGGAATGAACTGGTTGAAACCGGTTTAAACCGGAAAAAACGGACTGAACCGGTTTAAAATGGATAAAACCGGATAGAACCGGATTAAACCAGTTTATACTGGATAAACCGGATTGAATCGGTTAAAACCGGTTTAAACTGGATAAAACCAGATTGAACCGGTTTAAAACGGTTTCAACTGGATAGAACCGGATAGAACCGGTTTAAACCGGATAAAAACGGATTGAAGCGGTTTAAACCGGTTCAAACCGGATAAAACCAGATTGAAACGGTTTAAACCGGATAAAACCGGAATGAACTGGTTTAAACCTGATAAACCGTAAAAAACGGATTGAACCGGTTTAAACTGGATAAAACCGATTGATCCGGTTTAAACCGGTTTAAACCTGATAAAACCAGATTGTACCGGTTTAAACCGGATAAAAACGGATAGAACCGGTTTAAACCGGTTTAAACCAGATTGAACCGGATAGAACCGGTTTAAACCGTTTAAAACCGGATTGAACTGGTTTAAACCGGTTTAAACCGGTTCAAACCGGAGGAAACCGGAATGAACCGGTTTAAACTGGATAAAAGCGGATTGAACCGGTTAAAGCCGGTTAAAACCGGAGAAAACCGGGTGGAACCGGCTTAAACCGGTTTAAACCGGAGAAAACCGGATTGAACCGGTTGTAACCGGTTTAAACCGGATATAAACCGATTGAAGCAGTTTAAACCGGTTTAAAACTGATAAAACCAGAATGAACCGGCCTAAACCGGTTTAAACCGGATAAAACCGGATTGAACCGGTTCAAACTGGTTTAAACCGGATTGAACCAGCTTAAACCGGTTTAAACAGAATTAAAGCGGTTTAATCCGGATAAGACCGGATTGAACTGGCTTAAACCGGTTTAAACCGGATAAAACCGGATTGAACCGGTTGAAACCGGTTTAAACCGGATAAAACCGGAATGAACTGGTTTAAACCGGTTTAAAACAGATAGAAGTGGAGAGAAACGGTTTAAACCGGATAAAACCGGATTGAACCGGTGTAAACCGGTTGAAACCGGATAAAAACGGATTGAAAGGGTTTAAACCGGTTTAAACTGGATAAAACTGGAATGAACCGGCTTAAACAGGCCTAAACCGGATAAAACCCGATTGAACAGGCTTAAACTGGTATAAAGAGCATAGAACCGGTTTCAACCGGATAAAACCGGATTGAACCGGTTTAAATCGGTTTAAACCGGACAAAACCGGATTGAAACGGATTAAACCAGTTTATACTGGATAAACCAGATTGAATCGGTTAAAACCAGTTTAAACCGGATAAAACAAGATTGAACCGGTTTAAACCGGATCAAACCGGATTGAACCGGATTAAACCGGTTTCAACCGGATAGAACCGGATAGAACCGGTTTAAACCGGATAAAACCCGATTGAAGCGGCTTAAACCGGTTCAAACCGGATAAAACCAGATTGAAACGGTTTAAACCGGATTGAACCGGCTTAAACCGGATAAAACGGGAATGAACTGGTTTAAACCGGATTAAACTGGAAAAAACGGATTGAACCGGTTTAAACTGGATAAAACCGGATTGAACCGGCTTAAACCTGTTTAAACTAGATAGAGCCGGTTTAAACCGGTATCCGGTTTAAAGCGGATAAAACCGGCATGAACCGGCTCAAACCGATTTAAACCGGATAGAACCGGAATGAACTGGTCTAAACCAGATAAAACCGGTTTAAACCAGATAAAACCGGATTGAACCGGTTCAAAACGGTTTCAACCGGATAGAACCAGAATGAACTGGTCTAAACCGGATAAAACCGGTTTAAACCAGATAAAACCGGATTGAACCGGTTCAAACCGGTTTAAACCGGATAAAACCGGAATGAACTGGTTTAAACCGGATAGAACCGGTTGAAACCGGTTGAAACCGGATATAAACGGATTGAAGCATTTTAAACTGGTTTAAAACTGATAAAACCGGAATGAACCGGCCTAAACCGGTTTAAACCGGATACGACCGGTTTAAACTGGATAAAACCGGATTGAACTGGCTGAAACGGGTTTAAACCGGATAGAACCGGTTTAAACAGGATAAAACCGATTGAACCGGTTTAAACAGGTTTAAACCGGATAAAACCGGATTGAACCGGTTTTAACTGGATAAAACCGGATTGAACTGGTTTAAACCGGTTTCAACTGGATAGAACCGGATAGAACCGGTTTAAACTGGATAAAACCGGATTGAACCAGCTTAAACAGGTTTAAACCGGATAAAACCGGATTGAACCGGTTCAAACCGGTTTAAACCGGATAAAACCAGAGTGAACTGGTTTAAACCGGATAAAACCGGATTGAACCGGTTTAAACCGGATAAAACCGGAATGAACTGGTTTAAACAGGATAAAACCGGACTGAACCAGTTTAAACCGGACAAAACAGGATTGAAGCATTTCAAACCGGTTTTAACCGGATAAAACCGGAATGAAACGGTTTAAACCGGATAAAACCGGATTGAAATGGTTTCAACCGGATAAAACCGGATTGAACCGGTTTAAACCGGATAAAACCGGATTGAACCGGTATAAACTGGTTTCAACCGGATAGAACCGGATAGAACCGGTTTAAACTGGATAAAACCGGATTGAACCAGCTTAAACCGGTTTAAACAGGATTAAACCGGTTTAAACCGGATAAAACCGGATTGAACCGGCTTAAACCGGTTTAAACCGGATAAAACCGGATTGAACCGGTTCAAACCGGTTTAAACCGGATAAAACCGGAATGAACTGGTTTAAACCGGTTTAAAACGGATAGAAGTGGAGAGAAACGGTTTTAACCGGATAAAACCGGATTGAACCGGTGTAAACCGGTTGAAACCGGATAAAAACGGATTGAAAGGGTTTAAACCGGTTTAAACGGGATAAAACTGGAATGAACCGGCTTAAACAGGTCTAAACCGGATAAAACCCGATTGAACAGGCTTAAACTGGTATAAACAGCATAGAACCAGTTTCAACCGGATAAAACCGGATTGAACCGGATTAAACCGGTTGAAACCGGATAAAACCAGACTGAACCGGTTTAAACTGGATAAAACCGGATTGAACCGGTTTGAACTGGTCTAAACCAGATAAAACCGGATTGAACTGGTTTCAACCGTTTTAAACCGGATAAAACAAGATTGAACCGGTTTAAACCGGATAAAACCGGATTGAACCAGCTTAAACCGGTTTAAACCGGATAAAACTGGATTGAACCGGTTTAAACTGGTTTCAACCGGATAGAACCGGATAGAACCGGTTTAAACTGGATAAAACCGGATTGAACCGGCTTAAACCGGTTTAAACCGGATAAAACCAGATTGAACCGGTTTAAACTGGATAAAACCGGATTGAGCCGGCTTAAACAGGTTTAAACCGGATAAAACCGGATTGAACCGGTTCAAACAGGTTTAAACTGGATAAAACCGGATTGAACCGGTTTAAACTGGTTTCAACCGGGTAGAACCGGTTTAATCCGGTTTAAACCAGATAAAAACCGATTGAACTGGTTTAAACCGGTTTAAAGCGGATAAAACCGGATTGAACTGGTATAAACCGGTTTAAACTGGAGAAAACCGGATTGAAGAGGTTTAAACCGGATAAAACCGAATTGAACCGGTTTAAACCGGTTTAAACCGGATAAAACCGGATTGAACCGGTTCAAACCGGTTGAAAACGGATAAAACCAAATTGAACCAGTTTAAACCGGATAAAATCAGATTGAACTGGTTTAAAACGTATAAAACCGGACTGAACCAGTTTAAACCCTTTTAAACCAGATGGAAACGAATAGAACCAGTTTAAACCGGATAAAACCGGATTGAACCGGCTTAAACCGGTTTAAACCAGATAAAACCGGATTGAACCGGCTTAAACCGGTTTAAACCGGATAAAACCGGAATGAACTGTTTTAAACCGGTTGAAAACGGATAGAACCAGTTTAAACCGGATAAAACCGGATTGAACCGGCTTAAACCGGTTTAAACCGGATAAAACCTGATTGAACCGGTTTAAACCGGATAAAACCGGATTGAACCGGCTTAAACCGGTTTAAAACGGATAGAACCGGATAGAAACGGTATAAACCGGATAAAACCGGATTGAACCGCTGTAAACCGGTTGAAACCGGATAAAAACGGATTGAAAGGGTTTAAACCGGTTTAAACAGGATAAAACCAGATTGAACTGGTTTAATCCAGTTAAAACAGGATAGAACAGGACAGAAACAGTTTAATCCGATTTAAAAAGGATAGAACCGGATAGAACCGGTCTAAACGAGATAAAACCGGATTGAACCGGTTTAAACCGGTTTAAACCGGATAAAACCGGATTGAACCGGTTCAAACTGGTTTAAACCGGATAAAACCGGATTAAACCGTTTTAAAGCGGTTTAAATCGGATAAAACCAGATTGAACCAGTTTTAGCCGATTAAAACCGGATTGAACTGGTTTAAACCGGTCTAAACTGGATAAAACCGGTTTCAACAGGATAAAACCAGATTGAACCGGTTTAAACCCGATAAAACCGGAGTGAACTGGTTTAAACCGTATAAAAACGGATCGAACCGGTTTAAACCGGATAAAACCGGATTGAACCGGTTGAAACCGGTTTAAACCGGATAAAACCGGAATGAACTGGTTTAAACCGGTTTAAAACAGATAGAAGTGGAGAGAAACGGTTTAAACCGGATAAAACCGGATTGAACCGGTGTAAACCGGTTGAAACCGGATAAAAACGGATTGAAAGGGTTTAAACCGGTTTAAACTGGATAAAACTGGAATGAACCGGCTTAAACAGGCCTAAACCGGATAAAACCCGATTGAACAGGCTTAAACTGGTATAAAGAGCATAGAACCGGTTTCAACCGGATAAAACCGGATTGAACCGGTTTAAATCGGTTTAAACCGGACAAAACCGGATTGAAACGGATTAAACCAGTTTATACTGGATAAACCAGATTGAATCGGTTAAAACCAGTTTAAACCGGATAAAACAAGATTGAACCGGTTTAAACCGGATCAAACCGGATTGAACCGGATTAAACCGGTTTCAACCGGATAGAACCGGATAGAACCGGTTTAAACCGGATAAAACCCGATTGAAGCGGCTTAAACCGGTTCAAACCGGATAAAACCAGATTGAAACGGTTTAAACCGGATTGAACCGGCTTAAACCGGATAAAACGGGAATGAACTGGTTTAAACCGGATTAAACTGGAAAAAACGGATTGAACCGGTTTAAACTGGATAAAACCGGATTGAACCGGCTTAAACCTGTTTAAACTAGATAGAGCCGGTTTAAACCGGTATCCGGTTTAAAGCGGATAAAACCGGCATGAACCGGCTCAAACCGATTTAAACCGGATAGAACCGGAATGAACTGGTCTAAACCAGATAAAACCGGTTTAAACCAGATAAAACCGGATTGAACCGGTTCAAAACGGTTTCAACCGGATAGAACCAGAATGAACTGGTCTAAACCGGATAAAACCGGTTTAAACCAGATAAAACCGGATTGAACCGGTTCAAACCGGTTTAAACCGGATAAAACCGGAATGAACTGGTTTAAACCGGATAGAACCGGTTGAAACCGGTTGAAACCGGATATAAACGGATTGAAGCATTTTAAACTGGTTTAAAACTGATAAAACCGGAATGAACCGGCCTAAACCGGTTTAAACCGGATACGACCGGTTTAAACTGGATAAAACCGGATTGAACTGGCTGAAACGGGTTTAAACCGGATAGAACCGGTTTAAACAGGATAAAACCGATTGAACCGGTTTAAACAGGTTTAAACCGGATAAAACCGGATTGAACCGGTTTTAACTGGATAAAACCGGATTGAACTGGTTTAAACCGGTTTCAACTGGATAGAACCGGATAGAACCGGTTTAAACTGGATAAAACCGGATTGAACCAGCTTAAACAGGTTTAAACCGGATAAAACCGGATTGAACCGGTTCAAACCGGTTTAAACCGGATAAAACCAGAGTGAACTGGTTTAAACCGGATAAAACCGGATTGAACCGGTTTAAACCGGATAAAACCGGAATGAACTGGTTTAAACAGGATAAAACCGGACTGAACCAGTTTAAACCGGAAAAAACAGGATTGAAGCATTTCAAACCGGTTTTAACCGGATAAAACCGGAATGAAACGGTTTAAACCGGATAAAACCGGATTGAAACGGTTTCAACCGGATAAAACCGGATTGAACCGGTTTAAACCGGATAAAACCGGATTGAACCGGTATAAACTGGTTTCAACCGGATAGAACCGGATAGAACCGGTTTAAACTGGATAAAACCGGATTGAACCAGCTTAAACCGGTTTAAACAGGATTAAACCGGTTTAAACCGGATAAAACCGGATTGAACCGGCTTAAACCGGTTTAAACCGGATAAAACCGGATTGAACCGGTTCAAACCGGTTTAAACCGGATAAAACCGGAATGAACTGGTTTAAACCGGTTTAAAACGGATAGAAGTGGAGAGAAACGGTTTTAACCGGATAAAACCGGATTGAACCGGTGTAAACCGGTTGAAACCGGATAAAAACGGATTGAAAGGGTTTAAACCGGTTTAAACGGGATAAAACTGGAATGAACCGGCTTAAACAGGTCTAAACCGGATAAAACCCGATTGAACAGGCTTAAACTGGTATAAACAGCATAGAACCAGTTTCAACCGGATAAAACCGGATTGAACCGGATTAAACCGGTTGAAACCGGATAAAACCAGACTGAACCGGTTTAAACTGGATAAAACCGGATTGAACCGGTTTGAACTGGTCTAAACCAGATAAAACCGGATTGAACTGGTTTCAACCGTTTTAAACCGGATAAAACAAGATTGAACCGGTTTAAACCGGATAAAACCGGATTGAACCAGCTTAAACCGGTTTAAACCGGATAAAACTGGATTGAACCGGTTTAAACTGGTTTCAACCGGATAGAACCGGATAGAACCGGTTTAAACTGGATAAAACCGGATTGAACCGGCTT
This sequence comes from Cynocephalus volans, assembly GCF_027409185.1. Classification (NCBI taxonomy): domain Eukaryota; kingdom Metazoa; phylum Chordata; class Mammalia; order Dermoptera; family Cynocephalidae; genus Cynocephalus; species Cynocephalus volans. The sequence continues at coordinate 131,583,612 of NC_084470.1, read as the reverse complement.
AAACCGGTTTAAACCGGATAAAACCAGATTGAACCGGTTTAAACTGGATAAAACCGGATTGAGCCGGCTTAAACAGGTTTAAACCGGATAAAACCGGATTGAACCGGTTCAAACAGGTTTAAACTGGATAAAACCGGATTGAACCGGTTTAAACTGGTTTCAACCGGGTAGAACCGGTTTAATCCGGTTTAAACCAGATAAAAACCGATTGAACTGGTTTAAACCGGTTTAAAGCGGATAAAACCGGATTGAACTGGTATAAACCGGTTTAAACTGGAGAAAACCGGATTGAAGAGGTTTAAACCGGATAAAACCGAATTGAACCGGTTTAAACCGGTTTAAACCGGATAAAACCGGATTGAACCGGTTCAAACCGGTTGAAAACGGATAAAACCAAATTGAACCAGTTTAAACCGGATAAAATCAGATTGAACTGGTTTAAAACGTATAAAACCGGACTGAACCAGTTTAAACCCTTTTAAACCAGATGGAAACGAATAGAACCAGTTTAAACCGGATAAAACCGGATTGAACCGGCTTAAACCGGTTTAAACCAGATAAAACCGGATTGAACCGGCTTAAACCGGTTTAAACCGGATAAAACCGGAATGAACTGTTTTAAACCGGTTGAAAACGGATAGAACCAGTTTAAACCGGATAAAACCGGATTGAACCGGCTTAAACCGGTTTAAACCGGATAAAACCTGATTGAACCGGTTTAAACCGGATAAAACCGGATTGAACCGGCTTAAACCGGTTTAAAACGGATAGAACCGGATAGAAACGGTATAAACCGGATAAAACCGGATTGAACCGCTGTAAACCGGTTGAAACCGGATAAAAACGGATTGAAAGGGTTTAAACCGGTTTAAACAGGATAAAACCAGATTGAACTGGTTTAATCCAGTTAAAACAGGATAGAACAGGACAGAAACAGTTTAATCCGATTTAAAAAGGATAGAACCGGATAGAACCGGTCTAAACGAGATAAAACCGGATTGAACCGGTTTAAACCGGTTTAAACCGGATAAAACCGGATTGAACCGGTTCAAACTGGTTTAAACCGGATAAAACCGGATTAAACCGTTTTAAAGCGGTTTAAATCGGATAAAACCAGATTGAACCAGTTTTAGCCGATTAAAACCGGATTGAACTGGTTTAAACCGGTCTAAACTGGATAAAACCGGTTTCAACAGGATAAAACCAGATTGAACCGGTTTAAACCCGATAAAACCGGAGTGAACTGGTTTAAACCGTATAAACACGGATCGAACCGGTTTAAACCGGATAAAACCAGATTGAACCGTTTCAAACCGGTTTTAAAGGGATAAAACCGGAATGAAACGTTTCAAATCGGTTTTAACCGGATAAAACCGGAATGAACCGGTTTAAACCGGATAAAATCGGATTGAACCGGTTTAAACCGGTTTTAACCGGATAGAACTGGATAGAACTGGTTTAAACCGGATAAAACCGGATTGAAGCGGTTTAAACCGGTTTAAACCGGATAAAATCAGATTGAAACGGTTTAAACCGGATTGATCCGGCTTAAACCGGATAAAACCGGAATGAACTGGTTGAAACCGGTTTAAACCGGAAAAAACGGATTGAACCGGTTTAAACCGGTTTCAACCGGATAGAACCAGATAGAACCGGTTTAAACTGGATAAAAGCGGATTGAACCGGTTAAAGCCGGTTAAAACCGGAGAAAACCGGGTGGAACCGGCTTAAACCAGTTTAAACCGGAGAAAACCGGATTGAACCGGTTGTAACCGGTTTAAACCGAATATAAACGGATTGAAGCACTTTAAACCGGTTTAAAACTGATAAAACCGGAATGAACCGGCCTAAACCTGTTTAAACCCGATAGGACCGGTTTAAACCGGATAAAACCGGATTGAACTGGATTAAACTGGTTTAAACCGGATAGAACTGCTTTAAACTGGATAAAATCGATTGAACTAGTTTAAACCGGTTTAAACCGGATAAAACCAGATTGAACCGGTTTTAACCTGAGAAAACCGGATTGAACTGGTTTAAACTGGTTTCAACCAGATAGAACCGGATAGAACCGGTTTAAACTGGATAAAACCGGATTGATCCAGCTTAAACTGGTTTAAACCGGATAAAACCGGATTGAACCGGTACAAACCGGTTTAAACCGGATTAAACCGGAGTGAACTGGTTTAAACAGGATAAAACCGGATTGAACCGGTTCAAACCAGTTTAAACCGGATAAAACCGGAATGAACTGGTTTAAACCGGATAAAATCGGACTGAACCAGTTTAAACCGGATAAAACCGGATCGAACCGTTTCAAACCGGTTTTAACCGGATAAAACCGGAATGAACCGGTTTAAACCGGATAAAACCGGATTGAACCGGTTTAAATCGGATAAAACCGGATTGAACCGGTTTAAACTGGTTTCAACCAGATAGAACCAGATAGAACCGGTTTAAACTGGATAAAACCGGATTGAACCGGCTTAAACCGGTTTAAACTGGATTGAACCGAATCCGGTTTAAACTGGATAAAACCGGATTGAACCGGCTTAAACCGGTTTAAACCGGATTGAACCGAATCCGGTTTAAACCGGATAAAACCGGATTGAACCGGTTCAAACTGGTTTAAACCGGATAAAACCAGATAAAACCGTTTTAAAGCGGTGTAAACTGGATAAAACCAGATTGAACCGGTTTAAGCTGATTAAAACCGGATTGAACTGGTTTAAACTGGTCTAAACCGGATAAAACCGGTTTAAACCGGATAAAACCGGATTGAAGCGGTTTAAACCGGTTAAAACCGGATAAAATCAGATTGAAACGGTTTAAACCGGATTGATCCGGCTTAAACCGGATAAAACCGGAATGAACTGGTTGAAACCGGTTTAAACCGGAAAAAACGGACTGAACCGGTTTAAAATGGATAAAACCGGATAGAACCGGTTTAATCCGGTTTAAACCAGATAAAAACCGATTGAACCGGTTTAAACCAGTTTAAAGCGGATGAAACCGGATTGAACCGGATTAAACCAGTTTATACTGGATAAACCGGATTGAATCGGTTAAAACCGGTTTAAACTGGATAAAACCAGATTGAACCGGTTTAAAACGGTTTCAACTGGATAGAACCGGATAGAACCGGTTTAAACCGGATAAAAACGGATTGAAGCGGTTTAAACCGGTTCAAACCGGATAAAACCAGATTGAAACGGTTTAAACCGGATAAAACCGGAATGAACTGGTTTAAACCTGATAAACCGTAAAAAACGGATTGAATCGGTTTAAACCGGATAAAAACGGATAGAACCGGTTTAAACCGGTTTAAACCAGATTGAACCGGATAGAACCGGTTTAAACCGTTTAAAACCGGATTGAACTGGTTTAAACCGGTTTAAACCGGTTCAAACCGGAGGAAACCGGAATGAACCGGTTTAAACTGGATAAAAGCGGATTGAACCGGTTAAAGCCGGTTAAAACCGGAGAAAACCGGGTGGAACCGGCTTAAACCGGTTTAAACCGGAGAAAACCGGATTGAACCGGTTGTAACCGGTTTAAACCGGATATAAACCGATTGAAGCAGTTTAAACCGGTTTAAAACTGATAAAACCAGAATGAACCGGCCTAAACCGGTTTAAACCGGATAAAACATGATTGAACCAGTTTAAACCCGTTTAAACCAGATAGAAACGGATAGAACCGGTTTAAACCAGATAAAACCGGATTGAACTGGTTTAATCCAGTTAAAACAGGATAGAACAGGACAGAACAAGTTTAATCCGATTTAAAAAGGATAGAACCGGATAGAACCGGTCTAAACGAGATAAAACCGGATTGAACCGGTTTAAACCGGTTTAAACCGGATAAAACCGGATTGAACCGGTTCAAACTGGTTTATACCGGATAAAACCGGATTAAACCGTTTTAAAGCGGTTTAAACCGGATAAAACCAGATTGAACCAGTTTAAGGCGATTAAAACCGGATTGAACTGGTTTAAACCGGTCTAAACCGGATAAAACCGGTTTCAACAGGATAAAACCAGATTGAACCGGTTTAAACCAGATAAAACTGGATTGAACCGGTTCAAACCGGTTTAAACCGGAGAAAACCGGAGTGAACTGGTTTAAACCGGATAAAAACGGATTGAACCGGTTTAAACCGGATAAAACCGGATTGAACCGTTTCAAACCGGTTTTAAACGGATAAAACCGGAATGAACCGTTTTAAACCGGATAAGACAGGATTGAACCGTTTCAAACCGGTCTTAACCGGATAAAACCGGAATGAACCGGTTTAAACCGGATAAAATTGGATTGAACCGGTTTAAACCGGATAAAACCAGATTGAACCGGTTTAAACTGGTTTCAACCGGATAGAACCGGATAGAACCGGTTTAAACTGGATAAAACCGGATTGAACCGGCTTAAACCGGTTTAAACCGGATAAAATCGGATTGAACCGGTTCAAACCGGATATAACCGGATAGAACCGGATAGAACCGGTTTAAAACGGATAAAACCGGATTGAACCGGTTTAAACCGGTTTAAACCGGATAAAACAGGATTGAACTGGTTTAAACCGGATAAAAGCGGATTGAACCGGTTTAAACCAGTTTCAACCGGATAGAAATGGATAGAACCGGTATAAACCGGATAAAACCGGATTGAAGCGGTTTAAACCGTTTAAAACCGGATAAAACCAGATTGAAACGGTTTAAACCGGATTGATCCGGCTTAAACCGGATAAAACCGGAATGAACTGGTTTAAACCGGTTTAAACCGGAAAAAACGGATTGAACCGGTTTAAAATGGATAAAACCGGATAGAACCGGTTTAATCCGGTTTAAACCAGATAAAAACCGATTGAACTGGTTTAAACCGGTTTAAAGCGGATAAAACCGGATTGAACTGGTATAAACCGGTTTAAACTGGAGAAAACCGGATTGAAGAGGTTTAAACCGGATAAAACCGAATTGAACCGGTTTAAACCGGTTTAAACCGGATAAAACCGGATTGAACCGGTTCAAACCGGTTGAAAACGGATAAAACCAAATTGAACCAGTTTAAACCGGATAAAATCAGATTGAACTGGTTTAAAACGTATAAAACCGGACTGAACCAGTTTAAACCCTTTTAAACCAGATGGAAACGAATAGAACCAGTTTAAACCGGATAAAACCGGATTGAACCGGCTTAAACCGGTTTAAACCAGATAAAACCGGATTGAACCGGCTTAAACCGGTTTAAACCGGATAAAACCGGAATGAACTGTTTTAAACCGGTTGAAAACGGATAGAACCAGTTTAAACCGGATAAAACCGGATTGAACCGGCTTAAACCGGTTTAAACCGGATAAAACCTGATTGAACCGGTTTAAACCGGATAAAACCGGATTGAACCGGCTTAAACCGGTTTAAAACGGATAGAACCGGATAGAAACGGTATAAACCGGATAAAACCGGATTGAACCGCTGTAAACCGGTTGAAACCGGATAAAAACGGATTGAAAGGGTTTAAACCGGTTTAAACAGGATAAAACCAGATTGAACTGGTTTAATCCAGTTAAAACAGGATAGAACAGGACAGAAACAGTTTAATCCGATTTAAAAAGGATAGAACCGGATAGAACCGGTCTAAACGAGATAAAACCGGATTGAACCGGTTTAAACCGGTTTAAACCGGATAAAACCGGATTGAACCGGTTCAAACTGGTTTAAACCGGATAAAACCGGATTAAACCGTTTTAAAGCGGTTTAAATCGGATAAAACCAGATTGAACCAGTTTTAGCCGATTAAAACCGGATTGAACTGGTTTAAACCGGTCTAAACTGGATAAAACCGGTTTCAACAGGATAAAACCAGATTGAACCGGTTTAAACCCGATAAAACCGGAGTGAACTGGTTTAAACCGTATAAAAACGGATCGAACCGGTTTAAACCGGATAAAACCGGATTGAACCGTTTCAAACCGGTTTTAAAGGGATAAAACCGGAATGAAACGTTTCAAATCGGTTTTAACCGGATAAAACCGGAATGAACCGGTTTAAACCGGATAAAATCGGATTGAACCGGTTTAAACCGGTTTTAACCGGATAGAACTGGATAGAACTGGTTTAAACCGGATAAAACCGGATTGAAGCGGTTTAAACCGGTTTAAACCGGATAAAATCAGATTGAAACGGTTTAAACCGGATTGATCCGGCTTAAACCGGATAAAACCGGAATGAACTGGTTGAAACCGGTTTAAACCGGAAAAAACGGATTGAACCGGTTTAAACCGGTTTCAACCGGATAGAACCAGATAGAACCGGTTTAAACTGGATAAAAGCGGATTGAACCGGTTAAAGCCGGTTAAAACCGGAGAAAACCGGGTGGAACCGGCTTAAACCAGTTTAAACCGGAGAAAACCGGATTGAACCGGTTGTAACCGGTTTAAACCGAATATAAACGGATTGAAGCAGTTTAAACCGGTTTAAAACTGATAAAACCGGAATGAACCGGCCTAAACCTGTTTAAACCCGATAGGACCGGTTTAAACCGGATAAAACCGGATTGAACTGGATTAAACTGGTTTAAACCGGATAGAACTGCTTTAAACTGGATAAAATCGATTGAACTAGTTTAAACCGGTTTAAACCGGATAAAACCAGATTGAACCGGTTTTAACCTGAGAAAACCGGATTGAACTGGTTTAAACCGGTTTCAACCAGATAGAACCGGATAGAACCGGTTTAAACTGGATAAAACCGGATTGATCCAGCTTAAACTGGTTTAAACCGGATAAAACCGGATTGAACCGGTACAAACCGGTTTAAACCGGATTAAACCGGAGTGAACTGGTTTAAACCGGATAAAACCGGATTGAACCGGTTCAAACCAGTTTAAACCGGATAAAACCGGAATGAACTGGTTTAAACCGGATAAAATCGGACTGAACCAGTTTAAACCGGATAAAACCGGATCGAACCGTTTCAAACCGGTTTTAACCGGATAAAACCGGAATGAACCGGTTTAAACCGGATAAAACCGGATTGAACCGGTTTAAACCGGATAAAACCGGATTGAACCGGTTTAAACTGGTTTCAACCAGATAGAACCAGATAGAACCGGTTTAAACTGGATAAAACCGGATTGAACCGGCTTAAACCGGTTTAAACCGGATTGAACCGAATCCGGTTTAAACCGGATAAAACCGGATTTAACCGGTTCAAACTGGTTTAAACCGGATAAAACCAGATAAAACCGTTTTAAAGCGGTTTAAACTGGATAAAACCAGATTGAACCGGTTTAAGCTGATTAAAACCGGATTGAACTGGTTTAAACTGGTCTAAACCGGATAAAACCGGTTTAAACCGGATAAAACCGGATTGAAGCGGTTTAAACCGGTTAAAACCGGATAAAATCAGATTGAAACGGTTTAAACCGGATTGATCCGGCTTAAACCGGATTAAACCGGAATGAACTGGTTGAAACCGGTTTAAACCGGAAAAAACGGACTGAACCGGTTTAAAATGGATAAAACCGGATAGAACCGGTTTAATCCGGTTTAAACCAGATAAAAACCGATTGAACCGGTTTAAACCAGTTTAAAGCGGATGAAACCGGATTGAACCGGATTAAACCAGTTTATACTGGATAAACCGGATTGAATCGGTTAAAACCGGTTTAAACTGGATAAAACCAGATTGAACCGGTTTAAAACGGTTTCAACTGGATAGAACCGGATAGAACCGGTTTAAACCGGATAAAAACGGATTGAAGCGGTTTAAACCGGTTCAAACCGGATAAAACCAGATTGAAACGGTTTAAACCGGATAAAACCGGAATGAACTGGTTTAAACCTGATAAACCGTAAAAAACGGATTGAACCGGTTTAAACTGGATAAAACCGATTGATCCGGTTTAAACCGGTTTAAACCTGATAAAACCAGATTGTACCGGTTTAAACCGGATAAAAACGGATAGAACCGGTTTAAACCGGTTTAAACCAGATTGAACCGGATAGAACCGGTTTAAACCGTTTAAAACCGGATTGAACTGGTTTAAACCGGTTTAAACCGGTTCAAACCGGAGGAAACCGGAATGAACCGGTTTAAACTGGATAAAAGCGGATTGAACCGGTTAAAGCAGGTTAAAACCGGAGAAAACCGGGTGGAACCGGCTTAAACCGGTTTAAACCGGAGAAAACCGGATTGAACCGGTTGTAACCGGTTTAAACCGGATATAAACCGATTGAAGCAGTTTAAACCGGTTTAAAACTGATAAAACCAGAATGAACCGGCCTAAACCGGTTTAAACCGGATAAAACCGGATTGAACCGGTTCAAACTGGTTTAAACCGGATTGAACCAGCTTAAACCGGTTTAAACAGAATTAAAGCGGTTTAATCCGGATAAGACCGGATTGAACTGGCTTAAACCGGTTTAAACCGGATAAAACCGGATTGAACCGGTTGAAACCGGTTTAAACCGGATAAAACCGGAATGAACTGGTTTAAACCGGTTTAAAACAGATAGAAGTGGAGAGAAACGGTTTAAACTGGATAAAACCGGATTGAACCGGTGTAAACCGGTTGAAACCGATAAAAACGGATTGAAAGGGTTTAAACCGGTTTAAACTGGATAAAACTGGAATGAACCGGCTTAAACAGGCCTAAACCGGATAAAACCCGATTGAACAGGCTTAAACTGGTATAAAGAGCATAGAACCGGTTTCAACCGGATAAAACCGGATTGAACCGGTTTAAATCGGTTTAAACCGGACAAAACCGGATTGAAACGGATTAAACCAGTTTATACTGGATAAACCAGATTGAATCGGTTAAAACCGGTTTAAACCGGATAAAACAAGATTGAACCGGTTTAAACCGGATCAAACCGGATTGAACCGGATTAAACCGGTTTCAACCGGATAGAACCGGATAGAACCGGTTTAAACCGGATAAAACCCGATTGAAGCGGCTTAAACCGGTTCAAACCGGATAAAACCAGATTGAAACGGTTTAAACCGGATTGAACCGGCTTAAACCGGATAAAACGGGAATGAACTGGTTTAAACCGGATTAAACTGGAAAAAACGGATTGAACCGGTTTAAACTGGATAAAACCGGATTGAACCGGCTTAAACCTGTTTAAACTGGATAGAGCCGGTTTAAACCGGTATCCGGTTTAAAGCGGATAAAACCGGCATGAACCGGCTCAAACCGATTTAAACCGGATAGAACCGGAATGAACTGGTCTAAACCAGATAAAACCGGTTTAAACCAGATAAAACCGGATTGAACCGGTTCAAAACGGTTTCAACCGGATAGAACCGGAATGAACTGGTCTAAACCGGATAAAACCGGTTTAAACCAGATAAAACCGGATTGAACTGGTTCAAACCGGTTTAAACCGGATAAAACCGGAATGAACTGGTTTAAACCGGATAGAACCGGTTGAAACCGGTTGAAACCGGATATAAACGGATTGAAGCATTTTAAACTGGTTTAAAACTGATAAAACCGGAATGAACCGGCCTAAACCGGTTTAAACCGGATACGACCGGTTTAAACTGGATAAAACCGGATTGAACTGGCTGAAACGGGTTTAAACCGGATAGAACCGGTTTAAACAGGATAAAACCGATTGAACCGGTTTAAACAGGTTTAAACCGGATAAAACCGGATTGAACCGGTTTTAACTGGATAAAACCGGATTGAACTGGTTTAAACCGGTTTCAACTGGATAGAACCGGATAGAACCGGTTTAAACTGGATAAAACCGGATTGAACCAGCTTAAACAGGTTTAAAGCGGATAAAACCGGATTGAACCGGTTCAAACCGGTTTAAACCGGATAAAACCAGAGTGAACTGGTTTAAACCGGATAAAACCGGATTGAACCGGTTTAAACCGGAGAAAACCGGAATGAACTGGTTTAAACAGGATAAAACCGGACTGAACCAGTTTAAACCGGAAAAAACAGGATTGAAGCATTTCAAACCGGTTTTAACCGGATAAAACCGGAATGAAACGGTTTAAACTGGATAAAACCGGATTGAAACGGTTTCAACCGGATAAAACCGGATTGAACCGGTTTAAACCGGATAAAACCGGATTGAACCGGTATAAACTGGTTTCAACCGGATAGAACCGGATAGAACCGGTTTAAACTGGATAAAACCGGATTGAACCAGCTTAAACCGGTTTAAACAGGATTAAACCGGTTTAAACCGGATAAAACCGGATTGAACCGGCTTAAACCGGTTTAAACCGGATAAAACCGGATTGAACCGGTTCAAACCGGTTTAAACCGGATAAAACCGGAATGAACTGGTTTAAACCGGTTTAAAACGGATAGAAGTGGAGAGAAACGGTTTTAACCGGATAAAACCGGATTGAACCGGTGTAAACCGGTTGAAACCGGATAAAAACGGATTGAAAGGGTTTAAACCGGTTTAAACGGGATAAAACTGGAATGAACCGGCTTAAACAGGTCTAAACCGGATAAAACCCGATTGAACAGGCTTAAACTGGTATAAACAGCATAGAACCAGTTTCAACCGGATAAAACCGGATTGAACCGGATTAAACCGGTTGAAACCGGATAAAACCAGACTGAACCGGTTTAAACTGGATAAAACCGGATTGAACCGGTTTGAACTGGTCTAAACCAGATAAAACCGGATTGAACTGGTTTCAACCGTTTTAAACCGGATAAAACAAGATTGAACCGGTTTAAACCGGATAAAACCGGATTGAACCAGCTTAAACCGGTTTAAACCGGATAAAACTGGATTGAACCGGTTTAAACTGGTTTCAACCGGATAGAACCGGATAGAACCGGTTTAAACTGGATAAAACCGGATTGAACCGGCTTAAACCGGTTTAAACCGGATAAAACCAGATTGAACCGGTTTAAACTGGATAAAACCGGATTGAGCCGGCTTAAACAGGTTTAAACCGGATAAAACCGGATTGAACCGGTTCAAACAGGTTTAAACTGGATAAAACCGGATTGAACCGGTTTAAACTGGTTTCAACCGGGTAGAACCGGTTTAATCCGGTTTAAACCAGATAAAAACCGATTGAACTGGTTTAAACCGGTTTAAAGCGGATAAAACCGGATTGAACTGGTATAAACCGGTTTAAACTGGAGAAAACCGGATTGAAGAGGTTTAAACCGGATAAAACCGAATTGAACCGGTTTAAACCGGTTTAAACCGGATAAAACCGGATTGAACCGGTTCAAACCGGTTGAAAACGGATAAAACCAAATTGAACCAGTTTAAACCGGATAAAATCAGATTGAACTGGTTTAAAACGTATAAAACCGGACTGAACCAGTTTAAACCCTTTTAAACCAGATGGAAACGAATAGAACCAGTTTAAACCGGATAAAACCGGATTGAACCGGCTTAAACCGGTTTAAACCAGATAAAACCGGATTGAACCGGCTTAAACCGGTTTAAACCGGATAAAACCGGAATGAACTGTTTTAAACCGGTTGAAAACGGATAGAACCAGTTTAAACCGGATAAAACCGGATTGAACCGGCTTAAACCGGTTTAAACCGGATAAAACCTGATTGAACCGGTTTAAACCGGATAAAACCGGATTGAACCGGCTTAAACCGGTTTAAAACGGATAGAACCGGATAGAAACGGTATAAACCGGATAAAACCGGATTGAACCGCTGTAAACCGGTTGAAACCGGATAAAAACGGATTGAAAGGGTTTAAACCGGTTTAAACAGGATAAAACCAGATTGAACTGGTTTAATCCAGTTAAAACAGGATAGAACAGGACAGAAACAGTTTAATCCGATTTAAAAAGGATAGAACCGGATAGAACCGGTCTAAACGAGATAAAACCGGATTGAACCGGTTTAAACCGGTTTAAACCGGATAAAACCGGATTGAACCGGTTCAAACTGGTTTAAACCGGATAAAACCGGATTAAACCGTTTTAAAGCGGTTTAAATCGGATAAAACCAGATTGAACCAGTTTTAGCCGATTAAAACCGGATTGAACTGGTTTAAACCGGTCTAAACTGGATAAAACCGGTTTCAACAGGATAAAACCAGATTGAACCGGTTTAAACCCGATAAAACCGGAGTGAACTGGTTTAAACCGTATAAAAAGGGATCGAACCGGTTTAAACCGGATAAAACCGGATTGAACCATTTCAAACCGGTTTTAAAGGGATAAAACCGGAATGAAACGTTTCAAATCGGTTTTAACCGGATAAAACCGGAATGAACCGGTTTAAACCGGATAAAATCGGATTGAACCGGTTTAAACCGGTTTTAACCGGATAGAACTGGATAGAACTGGTTTAAACCGGATAAAACCGGATTGAAGCGGTTTAAACCGGTTTAAACCGGATAAAATCAGATTGAAACGGTTTAAACCGGATTGATCCGGCTTAAACCGGATAAAACCGGAATGAACTGGTTGAAACCGGTTTAAACCGGAAAAAACGGATTGAACCGGTTTAAACCGGTTTCAACCGGATAGAACCAGATAGAACCGGTTTAAACTGGATAAAAGCGGATTGAACCGGATAAAGCCGGTTAAAACCGGAGAAAACCGGGTGGAACCGGCTTAAACCAGTTTAAACCGGAGAAAACCGGATTGAAACGGTTGTAACCGGTTTAAACCGAATATAAACGGATTGAAGCAGTTTAAACCGGTTTAAAACTGATAAAACCGGAATGAACCGGCCTAAACCTGTTTAAACCCGATAGGACCGGTTTAAACCGGATAAAACCGGATTGAACTGGATTAAACTGGTTTAAACCGGATAGAACTGCTTTAAACTGGATAAAATCGATTGAACTAGTTTAAACCGGTTTAAACCGGATAAAACCAGATTGAACCGGTTTTAACCTGAGAAAACCGGATTGAACTGGTTTAAACCGGTTTCAACCAGATAGAACCGGATAGAACCGGTTTAAACTGGATAAAACCGGATTGATCCAGCTTAAACTGGTTTAAACCGGATAAAACCGGATTGAACCGGTACAAACCGGTTTAAACCGGATTAAACCGGAGTGAACTGGTTTAAACCGGATAAAACCGGATTGAACCGGTTCAAACCAGTTTAAACCGGATAAAACCGGAATGAACTGGTTTAAACCGGATAAAATCGGACTGAACCAGTTTAAACCGGATAAAACCGGATCGAACCGTTTCAAACCGGTTTTAACCGGATAAAACCGGAATGAACCGGTTTAAACCGGATAAAACCGGATTGAACCGGTTTAAACCGGATAAAACCGGATTGAACCGGTTTAAACTGGTTTCAACCAGATAGAACCAGATAGAACCGGTTTAAACTGGATAAAACCGGATTGAACCGGCTTAAACCGGTTTAAACCGGATTGAACCGAATCCGGTTTAAACCGGATAAAACCGGATTGAACCGGTTCAAACTGGTTTAAACCGGATAAAACCAGATAAAACCGTTTTAAAGCGGTTTAAACTGGATAAAACCAGATTGAACCGGTTTAAGCTGATTAAAACCGGATTGAACTGGTTTAAACTGGTCTAAACCGGATAAAACCGGTTTAAACCAGATAAAACCGGATTGAAGCGGTTTAAACCGGTTAAAACCGGATAAAATCAGATTGAAACGGTTTAAACCGGATTGATCCGGCTTAAACCGGATAAAACCGGAATGAACTGGTTGAAACCGGTTTAAACCGGAAAAAACGGACTGAACCGGTTTAAAATGGATAAAACCGGATAGAACCGGTTTAATCCGGTTTAAACCAGATAAAAACCGATTGAACCGGTTTAAACCAGTTTAAAGCCGATGAAACCGGATTGAACCGGATTAAACCAGTTTATACTGGATAAACCGGATTGAATCGGTTAAAACCAGTTTAAACTGGATAAAACCAGATTGAACCGGTTTAAAACGGTTTCAACTGGATAGAACCGGATAGAACCGGTTTAAACCGGATAAAAACGGATTGAAGCGGTTTAAACCGGTTCAAACCGGATAAAACCAGATTGAAACGGTTTAAAACCGGATAAAACCGGAATGAACTGGTTTAAACCTGATAAACCGTAAAAAACGGATTGAACCGGTTTAAACTGGATAAAACCGATTGATCCGGTTTAAACCGGTTTAAACCTGATAAAACCAGATTGTACCGGTTTAAACCGGATAAAAACGGATAGAACCGGTTTAAACCGGTTTAAACCAGATTGAACCGGATAGAACCGGTTTAAACCGTTTAAAAACGGATTGAACTGGTTTAAACCGGTTTAAACCGGTTCAAACCGGAGGAAACCGGAATGAACCGGTTTAAACTGGATAAAAGCGGATTGAACCGGTTAAAGCCGGTTAAAACCGGAGAAAACCGGGTGGAACCGGGTTAAACCGGTTTAAACCGGAGAAAACCGGATTGAACCGGTTGTAACCGGTTTAAACCGGATATAAACCGATTGAAGCAGTTTAAACCGGTTTAAAACTGATAAAACCAGAATGAACCGGCCTAAACCGGTTTAAACCGGATAAAACCGGATTGAACCGGTTCAAACTGGTTTAAACCGGATTGAACCAGCTTAAACCGGTTTAAACAGAATTAAAGCGGTTTAATCCGGATAAGACCGGATTGAACTGGCTTAAACCGGTTTAAACCGGATAAAACCGGATTGAACCGGTTGAAACCGGTTTAAACCGGATAAAACCGGAATGAACTAGTTTAAACCGGTTTAAAACAGATAGAAGTGGAGAGAAACGGTTTAAACCGGATAAAACCGGATTGAACCGGTGTAAACCGGTTGAAACCGATAAAAACGGATTGAAAGGGTTTAAACCGGTTTAAACTGGATAAAACTGGAATGAACCGGCTTAAACAGGCCTAAACCGGATAAAACCCGATTGAACAGGCTTAAACTGGTATAAAGAGCATAGAACCGGTTTCAACCGGATAAAACCGGATTGAACCGGTTTAAATCGGTTTAAACCGGACAAAACCGGATTGAAACGGATTAAACCAGTTTATACTGGATAAACCAGATTGAATCGGTTAAAACCGGTTTAAACCGGATAAAACAAGATTGAACCGGTTTAAACCGGATCAAACCGGATTGAACCGGATTAAACCGGTTTCAACCGGATAGAACCGGATAGAACCGGTTTAAACCGGATAAAACCCGATTGAAGCGGCTTAAACCGGTTCAAACCGGATAAAACCAGATTGAAACGGTTTAAACCGGATTGAACCGGCTTAAACCGGATAAAACGGGAATGAACTGGTTTAAACCGGATTAAACTGGAAAAAACGGATTGAACCGGTTTAAACTGGATAAAACCGGATTGAACCGGCTTAAACCTGTTTAAACTGGATAGAGCCGGTTTAAACCGGTATCCGGTTTAAAGCGGATAAAACCGGCATGAACCGGCTCAAACCGATTTAAACCGGATAGAACCGGAATGAACTGGTCTAAACCAGATAAAACCGGTTTAAACCAGATAAAACCGGATTGAACCGGTTCAAAACGGTTTCAACCGGATAGAACCGGAATGAACTGGTCTAAACCGGATAAAACCGGTTTAAACCAGATAAAACCGGATTGAACCAGTTCAAACCGGTTTAAACCGGATAAAACCGGAATGAACTGGTTTAAACCGGATAGAACCGGTTGAAACCGGTTGAAACCGGATATAAACGGATTGAAGCATTTTAAACTGGTTTAAAACTGATAAAACCGGAATGAACCGGCCTAAACCGGTTTAAACCGGATACGACCGGTTTAAACTGGATAAAACCGGATTGAACTGGCTGAAACGGGTTTAAACCGGATAGAACCGGTTTAAACAGGATAAAACCGATTGAACCGGTTTAAACAGGTTTAAACCGGATAAAACCGGATTGAACCGGTTTTAACTGGATAAAACCGGATTGAACTGGTTTAAACCGGTTTCAACTGGATAGAACCGGATAGAACCGGTTTAAACTGGATAAAACCGGATTGAACCAGCTTAAACAGGTTTAAACCGGATAAAACCGGATTGAACCGGTTCAAACCGGTTTAAACCGGATAAAACCAGAGTGAACTGGTTTAAACCGGATAAAACCGGATTGAACCGGTTTAAACCGGAGAAAACCGGAATGAACTGGTTTAAACAGGATAAAACCGGACTGAACCAGTTTAAACCGGAAAAAACAGGATTGAAGCATTTCAAACCGGTTTTAACCGGATAAAACCGGAATGAAACGGTTTAAACTGGATAAAACCGGATTGAACCGGTTTTAAACCGGATAAAACCGGATTGAACCGGTATAAACTGGTTTCAACCGGATAGAACCGGATAGAACCGGTTTAAACTGGATAAAACCGGATTGAACCAGCTTAAACCGGTTTAAACAGGATTAAACCGGTTTAAACCGGATAAAACCGGATTGAACCGGCTTAAACCGGTTTAAAACGGATAAAACCGGATTGAACCGGTTCAAACCGGTTTAAACCGGATAAAACCGGAATGAACTGGTTTAAACCGGTTTAAAACGGATAGAAGTGGAGAGAAACGGTTTTAACCGGATAAAACCGGATTGAACCGGTGTAAACCGGTTGAAACCGGATAAAAACGGATTGAAAGGGTTTAAACCGGTTTAAACGGGATAAAACTGGAATGAACCGGCTTAAACAGGTCTAAACCGGATAAAACCCGATTGAACAGGCTTAAACTGGTATAAACAGCATAGAACCAGTTTCAACCGGATAAAACCGGATTGAACCGGATTAAACCGGTTGAAACCGGATAAAACCAGACTGAACCGGTTTAAACTGGATAAAACCGGATTGAACCGGTTTGAACTGGTCTAAACCAGATAAAACCGGATTGAACTGGTTTCAACCGTTTTAAACCGGATAAAACAAGATTGAACCGGTTTAAACCGGATAAAACCGGATTGAACCAGCTTAAACCGGTTTAAACCGGATAAAACTGGATTGAACCGGTTTAAACTGGTTTCAACCGGATAGAACCGGATAGAACCGGTTTAAACTGGATAAAACCGGATTGAACCGGCTTAAACCGGTTTAAACCGGATAAAACCAGATTGAACCGGTTTAAACTGGATAAAACCGGATTGAGCCAGCTTAAACAGGTTTAAACCGGATAAAACTGGATTGAACCGGTTCAAACAGGTTTAAACTGGATAAAACCGGATTGAACCGGTTTAAACTGGTTTCAACCGGGTAGAACCGGTTTAATCCGGTTTAAACCAGATAAAAACCGATTGAACTGGTTTAAACCGGTTTAAAGCGGATAAAACCGGATTGAACTGGTATAAACCGGTTTAAACTGGAGAAAACCGGATTGAAGAGGTTTAAACCGGATAAAACCGAATTGAACCGGTTTAAACCGGTTTAAACCGGATAAAACCGGATTGAACCGGTTCAAACCGGTTGAAAACGGATAAAACCAAATTGAACCAGTTTAAACCGGATAAAATCAGATTGAACTGGTTTAAAACGTATAAAACCGGACTGAACCAGTTTAAACCCTTTTAAACCAGATGGAAACGAATAGAACCAGTTTAAACCGGATAAAACCGGATTGAACCGGCTTAAACCGGTTTAAACCAGATAAAACCGGATTGAACCGGCTTAAACCGGTTTAAACCGGATAAAACCGGAATGAACTGTTTTAAACCGGTTGAAAACGGATAGAACCAGTTTAAACCGGATAAAACCGGATTGAACCGGCTTAAACCGGTTTAAACCGGATAAAACCTGATTGAACCGGTTTAAACCGGATAAAACCGGATTGAACCGGCTTAAACCGGTTTAAAACGGATAGAACCGGATAGAAACGGTATAAACCGGATAAAACCGGATTGAACCGCTGTAAACCGGTTGAAACCGGATAAAAACGGATTGAAAGGGTTTAAACCGGTTTTAAACAGGATAAAACCAGATTGAACTGGTTTAATCCAGTTAAAACAGGATAGAACAGGACAGAAACAGTTTAATCCGATTTAAAAAGGATAGAACCGGATAGAACCGGTCTAAACGAGATAAAACCGGATTGAACCGGTTTAAACCGGTTTAAACCGGATAAAACCGGATTGAACCGGTTCAAACTGGTTTAAACCGGATAAAACCGGATTAAACCGTTTTAAAGCGGTTTAAATTGGATAAAACCAGATTGAACCAGTTTTAGCCGATTAAAACCGGATTGAACTGGTTTAAACCGGTCTAAACTGGATAAAACCGGTTTCAACAGGATAAAACCAGATTGAACCGGTTTAAACCCGATAAAACCGGAGTGAACTGGTTTAAACCGTATAAAAAGGGATCGAACCGGTTTAAACCGGATAAAACCGGATTGAACCATTTCAAACCGGTTTTAAAGGGATAAAACCGGAATGAAACGTTTCAAATCGGTTTTAACCGGATAAAACCGGAATGAATCGGTTTAAACCGGATAAAATCGGATTGAACCGGTTTAAACCGGTTTTAACCGGATAGAACTGGATAGAACTGGTTTAAACCGGATAAAACCGGATTGAAGCGGTTTAAACCGGTTTAAACCGGATAAAATCAGATTGAAACGGTTTAAACCGGATTGATCCGGCTTAAACCGGATAAAACCGGAATGAACTGGTTGAAACCGGTTTAAACCGGAAAAAACGGATTGAACCGGTTTAAACCGGTTTCAACCGGATAGAACCAGATAGAACCGGTTTAAACTGGATAAAAGCGGATTGAACCGGATAAAGCCGGTTAAAACCGGAGAAAACCGGGTGGAACCGGCTTAAACCAGTTTAAACCGGAGAAAACCGGATTGAACCGGTTGTAACCGGTTTAAACCGAATATAAACGGATTGAAGCAGTTTAAACCGGTTTAAAACTGATAAAACCGGAATGAACCGGCCTAAACCTGTTTAAACCCGATAGGACCGGTTTAAACCGGATAAAACCGGATTGAACTGGATTAAACTGGTTTAAACCGGATAGAACTGCTTTAAACTGGATAAAATCGATTGAACTAGTTTAAACCGGTTTAAACCGGATAAAACCAGATTGAACCGGTTTTAACCTGAGAAAACCGGATTGAACTGGTTTAAAACCGGTTTCAACCAGATAGAACCGGATAGAACCGGTTTAAACTGGATAAAACCGGATTGATCCAGCTTAAACTGGTTTAAACCGGATAAAACCGGATTGAACCGGTACAAACCGGTTTAAACCGGATTAAACCGGAGTGAACTGGTTTAAACCGGATAAAACCGGATTGAACCGGTTCAAACCAGTTTAAACCGGATAAAACCGGAATGAACTGGTTTAAACCGGATAAAATCGGACTGAACCAGTTTAAACCGGATAAAACCGGATCGAACCGTTTCAAACCGGTTTTAACCGGATAAAACCGGAATGAACCGGTTTAAACCGGATAAAACCGGATTGAACCGGTTTAAACCGGATAAAACCGGATTGAACCGGTTTAAACTGGTTTCAACCAGATAGAACCAGATAGAACCGGTTTAAACTGGATAAAACCGGATTGAACCGGCTTAAACCGGTTTAAACCGGATTGAACCGAATCCGGTTTAAACCGGATAAAACCGGATTGAACCGGTTCAAACTGGTTTAAACCGGATAAAACCAGATAAAACCGTTTTAAAGCGGTTTAAACTGGATAAAACCAGATTGAACCGGTTTAAGCTGATTAAAACCGGATTGAACTGGTTTAAACTGGTCTAAACCGGATAAAACCGGTTTAAACCGGATAAAACCGGATTGAAGCGGTTTTAAACCGGTTAAAACCGGATAAAATCAGATTGAAACGGTTTAAACCGGATTGATCCGGCTTAAACCGGATAAAACCGGAATGAACTGGTTGAAACCGGTTTAAACCGGAAAAAACGGACTGAACCGGTTTAAAATGGATAAAACCGGATAGAACCGGTTTAATCCGGTTTCAACCAGATAAAAACCGATTGAACCGGTTTAAACCAGTTTAAAGCCGATGAAACCGGATTGAACCGGATTAAACCAGTTTATACTGGATAAACCGGATTGAATCGGTTAAAACCGGTTTAAACTGGATAAAACCAGATTGAACCGGTTTAAAACGGTTTCAACTGGATAGAACCGGATAGAACCGGTTTAAACCGGATAAAAACGGATTGAAGCGGTTTAAACCGGTTCAAACCGGATAAAACCAGATTGAAACGGTTTAAACCGGATAAAACCGGAATGAACTGGTTTAAACCTGATAAACCGTAAAAAACGGATTGAACCGGTTTAAACTGGATAAAACCGATTGATCCGGTTTAAACCGGTTTAAACCTGATAAAACCAGATTGTACCGGTTTAAACCGGATAAAAACGGATAGAACCGGTTTAAACCGGTTTAAACCAGATTGAACCGGATAGAACCGGTTTTAAACCGTTTAAAACCGGATTGAACCGGTTTAAACCGGTTTAAACCGGTTCAAACCGGAGGAAACCGGAATGAACCGGTTTAAACTGGATAAAAGCGGATTGAACCGGTTAAAGCCGGTTAAAACCGGAGAAAACCGGGTGGAACCGGCTTAAACCGGTTTAAACCGGAGAAAACCGGATTGAACCGGTTGTAACCGGTTTAAAACGGATATAAACCGATTGAAGCAGTTTAAACCGGTTTAAAACTGATAAAACCAGAATGAACCGGCCTAAACCGGTTTAAACCGGATAAAACCGGATTGAACCAGTTTAAACCCGTTTAAACCAGATAGAAACGGATAGAACCGGTTTAAACCAGATAAAACCGGATTGAACTGGTTTAATCCAGTTAAAACAGGATAGAACAGGACAGAACAAGTTTAATCCGATTTAAAAAGGATAGAACCGGATAGAACCGGTCTAAACGAGATAAAACCGGATTGAACCGGTTTAAACCGGTTTAAACCGGATAAAACCGGATTGAACCGGTTCAAACTGGTTTATACCGGATAAAACCGGATTAAACCGTTTTAAAGCGGTTTAAACCGGATAAAACCAGATTGAACCAGTTTAAGCCGATTAAAACCGGATTGAACTGGTTTAAACCGGTCTAAACCGGATAAAACCGGTTTCAACAGGATAAAACCAGATTGAACCGGTTTAAACCAGATAAAACTGGATTGAACCGGTTCAAACCGGTTTAAACCGGAGAAAACCGGAGTGAACTGGTTTAAACCGGATAAAAACGGATTGAACCGGTTTAAACCGGATAAAACCGGATTGAACCGTTTCAAACCGGTTTTAAACGGATAAAACCGGAATGAACCGTTTTAAACCGGATAAGACAGGATTGAACCGTTTCAAACCGGTCTTAACCGGATAAAACCGGAATGAACCGGTTTAAACTGGATAAAATTGGATTGAACCGGTTTAAACCGGATAAAACCAGATTGAACCGGGTTAAACTGGTTTCAACCGGATAGAACCGGATAGAACCGGTTTAAACTGGATAAAACCGGATTGAACCGGCTTAAACCGGTTTAAACCGGATAAAATCGGATTTAACCGGTTCAAACCGGATATAACCGGATAGAACCGGATAGAACCGGTTTAAAACGGATAAAAGCGGATTGAACCGGTTTAAACCGGTTTAAACCGGATAAAACAGGATTGAACTGGTTTAAACCGGATAAAAGCGGATTGAACCGGTTTAAACCAGTTTCAACCGGATAGAAATGGATAGAACCGGTTTAAACCGGATAAAACCGGATTGAAGCGGTTTAAACCGTTTAAAACCGGATAAAACCAGATTGAAACGGTTTAAACCGGATTGATCCGGCTTAAACCGGATAAAACCGGAATGAACTGGTTTAAACCGGTTTAAACCGGAAAAAACGGATTGAACCGGTTTAAAATGGATAAAACCGGATAGAACCGGTTTAATCCGGTTTAAACCAGATAAAAACCGATTGAACTGGTTTAAACCGGTTTAAAGCGGATAAAACCGGATTGAACTGGTATAAACCGGTTTAAACTGGAGAAAACCGGATTGAAGAGGTTTAAACCGGATAAAACCGAATTGAACCGGTTTAAACCGGTTTAAACCGGATAAAACCGGATTGAACCGGTTCAAACCGGTTGAAAACGGATAAAACCAAATTGAACCAGTTTAAACCGGATAAAATCAGATTGAACTGGTTTAAAACGTATAAAACCGGACTGAACCAGTTTAAACCCTTTTAAACCAGATGGAAACGAATAGAACCAGTTTAAACCGGATAAAACCGGATTGAACCGGCTTAAACCGGTTTAAACCAGATAAAACCGGATTGAACCGGCTTAAACCGGTTTAAACCGGATAAAACCGGAATGAACTGTTTTAAACCGGTTGAAAACGGATAGAACCAGTTTAAACCGGATAAAACCGGATTGAACCGGCTTAAACCGGTTTAAACCGGATAAAACCTGATTGAACCGGTTTAAACCGGATAAAACCGGATTGAACCGGCTTAAACCGGTTTAAAACGGATAGAACCGGATAGAAACGGTATAAACCGGATAAAACCGGATTGAACCGCTGTAAACCGGTTGAAACCGGATAAAAACGGATTGAAAGGGTTTAAACCGGTTTAAACAGGATAAAACCAGATTGAACTGGTTTAATCCAGTTAAAACAGGATAGAACAGGACAGAAACAGTTTAATCCGATTTAAAAAGGATAGAACCGGATAGAACCGGTCTAAACGAGATAAAACCGGATTGAACCAGTTTAAACCGGTTTAAACCGGATAAAACCGGATTGAACCGGTTCAAACTGGTTTAAACCGGATAAAACCGGATTAAACCGTTTTAAAGCGGTTTAAATCGGATAAAACCAGATTGAACCAGTTTTAGCCGATTAAAACCGGATTGAACTGGTTTAAACCGGTCTAAACTGGATAAAACCGGTTTCAACAGGATAAAACCAGATTGAACCGGTTTAAACCCGATAAAACCGGAGTGAACTGGTTTAAACCGTATAAAAACGGATCGAACCGGTTTAAACCGGATAAAACCGGATTGAACCGTTTCAAACCGGTTTTAAAGGGATAAAACCGGAATGAAACGTTTCAAATCGGTTTTAACCGGATAAAACCGGAATGAACCGGTTTAAACCGGATAAAATCGGATTGAACCGGTTTAAACCGGTTTTAACCGGATAGAACTGGATAGAACTGGTTTAAACCGGATAAAACCGGATTGAAGCGGTTTAAACCGGTTTAAACCGGATAAAATCAGATTGAAACGGTTTAAACCGGATTGATCCGGCTTAAACCGGATAAAACCGGAATGAACTGGTTGAAACCGGTTTAAACCGGAAAAAACGGATTGAACCGGTTTAAACCGGTTTCAACCGGATAGAACCAGATAGAACCGGTTTAAACTGGATAAAAGCGGATTGAACCGGTTAAAGCCGGTTAAAACCGGAGAAAACCGGGTGGAACCGGCTTAAACCAGTTTAAACCGGAGAAAACCGGATTGAACCGGTTGTAACCGGTTTAAACCGAATATAAACGGATTGAAGCAGTTTAAACCGGTTTAAAACTGATAAAACCGGAATGAACCGGCCTAAACCTGTTTAAACCCGATAGGACCGGTTTAAACCGGATAAAACCGGATTGAACAGGTTTAAACTGGTTTCAACCAGATAGAACCAGATAGAACCGGTTTAAACTGGATAAAACCGGATTGAACCGGCTTATACCGGTTTAAACCGGATTGAACCGAATCCGGTTTAAACCGGATAAAACCGGATTGAACCGGTTCAAACTGGTTTAAACCGGATAAAACCAGATAAAACCGTTTTAAAGCGGTTTAAACTGGATAAAACCAGATTGAACCGGTTTAAGCTGATTAAAACCGGATTGAACTGGTTTAAACTGGTCTAAACCGGATAAAACCGGTTTAAACCGGATAAAACCGGATTGAAGCGGTTTAAACCGGTTAAAACCGGATAAAATCAGATTGAAACGGTTTAAACCGGATTGATCCGGCTTAAACCGGATTAAACCGGAATGAACTGGTTGAAACCGGTTTAAACCGGAAAAAACGGACTGAACCGGTTTAAAATGGATAAAACCGGATAGAACCGGTTTAATCCGGTTTAAACCAGATAAAAACCGATTGAACCGGTTTAAACCAGTTTAAAGCGGATGAAACCGGATTGAACCGGATTAAACCAGTTTATACTGGATAAACCGGATTGAATCGGTTAAAACCGGTTTAAACTGGATAAAACCAGATTGAACCGGTTTAAAACGGTTTCAACTGGATAGAACCGGATAGAACCGGTTTAAACCGGATAAAAACGGATTGAAGCGGTTTAAACCGGTTCAAACCGGATAAAACCAGATTGAAACGGTTTAAACCGGATAAAACCGGAATGAACTGGTTTAAACCTGATAAACCGTAAAAAACGAATTGAACCGGTTTAAACTGGATAAAACCGATTGATCCGGTTTAAACCGGTTTAAACCTGATAAAACCAGATTGTACCCGTTTAAACCGGATAAAAACGGATAGAACCGGTTTAAACCGGTTTAAACCAGATTGAACCGGATAGAACCGGTTTAAACCGTTTAAAACCGGATTGAACTGGTTTAAACCGGTTTAAACCGGTTCAAACCGGAGGAAACCGGAATGAACCGGTTTAAACTGGATAAAAGCGGATTGAACCGGTTAAAGGCGGTTAAAACCGGAGAAAACCGGGTGGAACCGGCTTAAACCGGTTTAAACCGGAGAAAACCGGATTGAACCGGTTGTAACCGGTTTAAACCGGATATAAACCGATTGAAGCAGTTTAAACCGGTTTAAAACTGATAAAACCAGAATGAACCGGCCTAAACCGGTTTAAACCGGATAAAACCGGATTGAACCGGTTCAAACTGGTTTAAACCGGATTGAACCAGCTTAAACCGGTTTAAACAGAATTAAAGCGGTTTAATCCGGAGAAGACCGGATTGAACTGGCTTAAACCGGTTTAAACCGGATAAAACCGGATTGAACCGGTTGAAACCGGTTTAAACCGGATAAAACCGGAATGAACTGGTTTAAACCGGTTTAAAACAGATAGAAGTGGAGAGAAACGGTTTAAACCGGATAAAACCGGATTGAACCGGTGTAAACCGGTTGAAACCGATAAAAACGGATTGAAAGGGTTTAAACCGGTTTAAACTGGATAAAACTGGAATGAACCGGCTTAAACAGGCCTAAACCGGATAAAACCCGATTGAACAGGCTTAAACTGGTATAAAGAGCATAGAACCGGTTTCAACCGGATAAAACCGGATTGAACCGGTTTAAATCGGTTTAAACCGGACAAAACCGGATTGAAACGGATTAAACCAGTTTATACTGGATAAACCAGATTGAATCGGTTAAAACCGGTTTAAACCGGATAAAACAAGATTGAACCGGTTTAAACCGGATCAAACCGGATTGAACCGGATTAAACCGGTTTCAACCGGATAGAACCGGATAGAACCGGTTTAAACCGGATAAAACCCGATTGAAGCGGCTTAAACCGGTTCAAACCAGATAAAACCAGATTGAAACGGTTTAAACCGGATTGAACCGGCTTAAACCGGATAAAACGGGAATGAACTGGTTTTAAACCGGATTAAACTGGAAAAAACGGATTGAACCGGTTTAAACTGGATAAAACCGGATTGAACCGGCTTAAACCTGTTTAAACTGGATAGAGCCGGTTTAAACCGGTATCCGGTTTAAAGCGGATAAAACCGGCATGAACCGGCTCAAACCGATTTAAACCGGATAGAACCGGAATGAACTGGTCTAAACCAGATAAAACCGGTTTAAACCAGATAAAACCGGATTGAACCGGTTCAAAACGGTTTCAACCGGATAGAACCGGAATGAACTGGTCTAAACCGGATAAAACCGGTTTAAACCAGATAAAACCAGATTGAACCAGTTCAAACCGGTTTAAACCGGATAAAACCGGAATGAACTGGTTTAAACCGGATAGAACCGGTTGAAACCGGTTGAAACCGGATATAAACGGATTGAAGCATTTTAAACTGGTTTAAAACTGATAAAACCGGAATGAACCGGCCTAAACCGGTTTAAACCGGATACGACCGGTTTAAACTGGATAAAACCGGATTGAACTGGCTGAAACGGGTTTAAACCGGATAGAACCGGTTTAAACAGGATAAAACCGATTGAACCGGTTTAAACAGGTTTAAACCGGATAAAACCGGATTGAACCGGTTTTAACTGGATAAAACCGGATTGAACTGGTTTAAACCGGTTTCAACTGGATAGAACCGGATAGAACCGGTTTAAACTGGATAAAACCGGATTGAACCAGCTTAAACAGGTTTAAACCGGATAAAACCGGATTGAACCGGTTCAAACCGGTTTAAACCGGATAAAACCAGAGTGAACTGGTTTAAACCGGATAAAACCGGATTGAACCGGTTTAAACCGGATAAAACCGGAATGAACTGGTTTAAACAGGATAAAACCGGACTGAACCAGTTTAAACCGGAAAAAACAGGATTGAAGCATTTCAAACCGGTTTTAACCGGATAAAACCGGAATGAAACGGTTTAAACCGGATAAAACCGGATTGAAACGGTTTCAACCGGATAAAACCGGATTGAACCGGTTTAAACCGGATAAAACCGGATTGAACCGGTATAAACTGGTTTCAACCGGATAGAACCGGATAGAACCGGTTTAAACTGGATAAAACCGGATTGAACCAGCTTAAACCGGTTTAAACAGGATTAAACCGGTTTAAACCGGATAAAACCGGATTGAACCGGCTTAAACCGGTTTAAACCGGATAAAACCGGATTGAACCGGTTCAAACCGGTTTAAACCGGATAAAACCGGAATGAACTGGTTTAAACCGGTTTAAAACGGATAGAAGTGGAGAGAAACGGTTTTAACCGGATAAAACCGGATTGAACCGGTGTAAACCGGTTGAAACCGGATAAAAACGGATTGAAAGGGTTTAAACCGGTTTAAACGGGATAAAACTGGAATGAACCGGCTTAAACAGGTCTAAACCGGATAAAACCCGATTGAACAGGCTTAAACTGGTATAAACAGCATAGAACCAGTTTCAACCGGATAAAACCGGATTGAACCGGATTAAACCGGTTGAAACCGGATAAAACCAGACTGAACCGGTTTAAACTGGATAAAACCGGATTGAACCGGTTTGAACTGGTCTAAACCAGATAAAACCGGATTGAACTGGTTTCAACCGTTTTAAACCGGATAAAACAAGATTGAACCGGTTTAAACCGGATAAAACCGGATTGAACCAGCTTAAACCGGTTTAAACCGGATAAAACTGGATTGAACCGGTTTAAACTGGTTTCAACCGGATAGAACCGGATAGAACCGGTTTAAACTGGATAAAACCGGATTGAACCGGCTTAAACCGGTTTAAACCGGATAAAACCAGATTGAACCGGTTTAAACTGGATAAAACCGGATTGAGCCGGCTTAAACAGGTTTAAACCGGATAAAACCGGATTGAACCGGTTCAAACAGGTTTAAACTGGATAAAACCGGATTGAACCGGTGTAAACTGGTTTCAACCGGGTAGAACCGGATAGAACCGGTTTAAACTGGATAAAACCGGAATGAACCGACTTAAACAGGTCTAAACCGGATAAAACCCGATTGAACAGGCTTAAACTGGTATAAACAGCATAGAACCGGTTTAAACCGGATAAAACCGGATTGAACCGTTTTAAACCGGTTTAAACCGGATAAAACCAGACTGAACCGGTTTAAACCGGATAAAATCGGATTGAACCGGTTTAAACCAGTTTCAACTGTACAGGACCGGATAGAAGCAGTTTAAACCGGATAAAACAGGATTGAACTGGTTTAAACCGGATAAAACCGGATTGAACCGGTTTAAACTGGTTTCAACCGGATAGAACCGGATAGAACCGGTTTAAACTGGATAAAACTGGATTGAACTGGCTTAAACCGGTTTAAACCGGATTAAACCGGATTGAACCGGTTCAAACTGGTTTAAACCGCTTAAAATCAGATTGAACCGGTTTAAACCGGATAAAACCGGATTGAACCGGCTTAAACTGGTTTAAACCGGATAGAACCGGATAGAACCGGTTTAAACTGGATAAAACCGGATTGAACCGGATAAAACAGGATTGAAGCGGTTTAAAACGGTTAAAACCGGATAAAATCAGATTGAAACGGTTTAAACCGGATTGATCCGGCTTAAACCGGATAAAACCGGATTGATCCGGCTTAAACCGGATAAAACCGGAATGAACTGGTTTAAACTGGTTCAAACCGGAAAAAACGGATTGAACCGGTTTAAAATGGATAAAACCGGATAGAACCGGTTTATTCCAGTTTAAACCAGATAAAAACCGATTGAACCGGTTTAAACCGGTTTAAAGCGGATAAAACCGGATTGAACCGGATTAAACCAGTTTATACTGGATAAACTGGATTGAATCGGTTAAAACCGGTTTAAACTGGATAAAACCAGATTGAACCGGTTTAAACCGGTTTCAACCGGATAGAACCGGATAGAACCGGTTTAAACTGGATAAAAATGGATTGAAGCGGTTTAAACCGGTTCAAACCGGATAAAACCAGATTGAAACAGTTTAAACCGGATTGAACCGGTTTAAACCGGATAAAACCGGAATGAACTGGTTTAAACCGGTTTAAACTGGAAAAAACGGATTGAACCGGTTTAAACTGGATAAAACCGATTGAACCGGTTGAAACTGGTTTCAACCGGAAAGAACCGGATAGAACCGGTTTAAACCGGATAAAAACGGATTGAAGCGGTTTAAACCGGTTCAAACCGGATAAAACCAGATTGAAACGGTTTAAACCGGATTGAACCGGTTTAAACCGGATAAAACCGGAATGAACTGGTTTAAACCGGTTTAAACTGGAAAAAACGGATTGAACCGGTTTAAACTGGATAAAACCGATTGAACAGGTTTAAACCAGTTTAAACCGGATAAAACCAGATTGTACCGGTTTAAACCGGATAAAAACGGATAGAACCGGTTTAAAACGGTTTAAACCAGATTGAATTGGATAGAACCGGTTTAAACCGTTTAAAACCGGATTGAACCGGTTTAAACCGGTTTCAACCAGATAGAACCAGATAGAACCGGTTTAAACTGGATAAAAGCGGATTGAACCGGTTAAAGCCGGTTAAAACCGGAGAAAACCGGGTGGAACCGGCTTAAACCGGTTTAAACCGGAGAAAACCAGATTGAACCGGTTGTAACTGGTTTAAACCGAATATAAACGGATTGAAGCAGTTTAAACCGGTTTAAAACTGATAAAACCAGAATGAACCGGCCTAAACCTGTTTAAACCCGATAGGACCGGTTTAAACCGGATAAAACCGGATTGAACTGGATTAAACTGGTTTAAACCGGATAGAACTGGTTTAAACTGGATAAAACCGATTGAACCGGTTTAAACCGGTTTAAACCGGATAAAACCAGATTGAACCGGTTTTAACCTGAGAAAACCGGATTGAACTGGTTTAAACCGGTTTCAACCAGATAGAACCGGATAGAACCGGTTTAAACTGGATAAAACCGGATTGAACCAGCTTAAACCGGATTAAACCGGATAAAACCGGATTGAACCGGTACAAACCGGTTTAAACCGGATAAAACCGGAGTGAACTGGTTTAAACTGGATAAAACCGGATTGAACCGGTTCAAACCAGTTTAAACCGGATAAAACTGGAATGAACTGGTTTAAACCGGATAAAATCGGACTGAACCAGTTTAAACCGGATAAAACCGGATCGAAACGTTTCAAACCGGTTTTAACCGGATAAAACCGGAATGAACCGGTTTAAACCGGATAAAACCGGATTGAACCGGTTTAAACCGGATAAAACCGGATTGAACCGGTTTAAACCGGATAAAACCGGATTGAACCGGTTTAAACTGGTTTCAACCAGATAGAACCAGATAGAACCGGTTTAAACTGGATAAAACAGGATTGAACCGGCTTAAACCGGTTTAAACCGGATTGAACCGGTTTAAACCGGATAAAACCGGATTGAACCGGTTCAAACTGGTTTAAACCGGATAAAACCGGATAAAACCGTTTTAAAGCGGTTTAAACTGGATAAAACCAGATTGACCCGGTTTAAGCTGATTAAAACCGGATTGAACTGGTTTAAACTGGTCTAAACCGGATAAAACCGGTTTAAACCGGATAAAACCGGATTGAACCGGTTTAAACTGGTTTCAACCGGATAGAACCGGATAGAACCGGTTTAAACTGGATAAAACCGGATTGAACCGGTTTGAACTGGTCTAAACCAGATAAAACCGGATTGAACTGGTTTCAACCGGTTTAAACCGGATAAAACAAGATTGAACCGGTTTAAACCGGATAAAACCGGATTGAACCAGCTTAAACCGGTTTAAACCGGATAAAACTGGATAGAACCGGTTTAAACTGGTTTGAACCGGATAGAACCGGATAGAACCGGTTTAAACCGGATAAAACCGGATTGAACCGGCTTAAACCGGTTTAAACCGGATAAAACCAGATTGAACCGGTTTCAACTGGATAAAACCAGATTGAGCCGGCTTAAACCGGTTTAAACCGGATAAAACCGGATTGAACCGGTTGAAAGAGGTTTAAACTGGATAAAACCGGATTGAACCGGTTTAAACTGGTTTCAACCGGGTAGAACCGGATAGAACCGGTTTAAACTGGATAAAATCGGAATGAACCAGCTTAAACAGGTCTAAACCGGATAAAACCCGATTGAACAGCCTTAAACTGGTATAAACAGCATAGAACCGGTTTAAACCGGATGAAACCGGATTGAACCGTTTTAAACCGGTTTAAACCGGATAAAACCAGACTGAACCGGTTTAAACAGGATAAAACCGGATTGAACCGGTTTAACCGGTTAAAACAGGATAGAACAGGATAGAACCGGTTTAAACTGATTTAAACAGGATAGAACCGGATAGAACCGGTTTAAACGAGATAAAAGCGGATTGAACCGGTTTAAACCGGTTTAAACCGGATAAAACCGGATTGAAACGTTTCAAACCGGTTTTAACCGGATAAAACCGGAATGAACCGGTTTAAACCGGATAAAATCGGATTGAACAGGTTTAAACCGGATAAAACCGCAATGAACTGGTTTAAACCGGTTTAAACTGGAAAAAACGGATTGAACCGGTTTAAACTGGATAAAACCGATTGAACCGGTTTAAACCGGTTTAAACCGGTTAAAACCAGATTGTACCGGTTTAAACCGGATAAAAATGGATAGAACCGGTTTAAACCGGTTTAAACCAGATTGAACCGGATAGAACCGGTTTAAACCGTTTAAAACCGGATTGAACCGGTTTAAACCGGTTTAAACCGGTTCAAACCGGATGAAACCGGAATGAACCGGTTTAAACCGTATAAAACCGGATTGAACCGGTTTAAACCGGTTTCAACCGGATAGAACCAGATAGAACCGGTTTAAACTGGATAAAAGCGGTTTGAACCGGTTAAAGCCGGTTAAAACCGGAGAAAACCGGGTGGAACCGGCTTAAACCGGTTTAAACCGGAGAAAACCGGATTGAACCGGTTGTAACCAGTTTAAACCGAATATAAACGGATTGAAGCAGTTTAAACCGGTTTAAATCTGATAAAACCGGAATGAACCGGCCTAAACCTGTTTAAACCCGATAGGACCGGTTTAAACCGGATAAAACCGGATTGAACTGGATTAAACTGGTTTAAACCGGATAGAACTGGTTTAAACTGTATAAAACCGATTGAACCGGTTTAAACCGGTGTAAACCGGATAAAACCAGATTGAACCGGTTTTAACCTGAGAAAACCGGATTGAACTGGTTTAAACCGGTTTCAACCAGATAGAACCGGATAGAACCGGTTTAAACTGGATATAACCGGATTGAACCAGCTTAAACCGGTTTAAACCGGATAAAACCGGATTGAACCGGTTCAAACCAGTTTAAACCGGATAAAACCGGAATGAAGTGGTTTAAACCGGATAAAATCGGACTGAACCAGTTTAAACCAGATAAAACCGGATCGAACCGTTTCAAACCGGTTTTAACCGGATAAAACCGGAATGAACCGGTTTAAACCGGATAAAACCGGATTGAACCGGTTTAAACCGGATAAAACCGGAATGAACTGGTTTAAACCGGTTTAAACTGGAAAAAACGGATTGAACCGGTTTAAAATGGATAAAACCCAATGAACCGGTTTAAACCGGTTTAAACCGGTTAAAACCAGATTGTACCGGTTTAAACTGGATAAAAACGGATAGAACCGGTTTAAACCGGTTAAAACCATATTGAATCGGATAGAACCGGTTTAAACCGTTTAAAACCGGATTGAACCGGTTTAAACCGGTTTAAACCGGTTCAAACCGGATGAAATCGGAATGAACCGGTTTAAACCGTATAAAACCGGATTGAACCGGTTTAAACCGCTTTCAACCAGATAGAATCAGATAGAACCGGTTTAAACTGGATAAAAGCGGATTGAACCGGTTAAAGCCGGTTAAAACCGGAGAAAACCGGGTGGAACCGGCTTAAACCGGTTTAAACCGGAGAAAACCGGTTTGAACCGGTTGTAACTGGTTTAATCCGAATATAAACGGATTGAAGCAGTTTTAACCGGTTTAAAACTGATAAAACCAGAATGAACCGGCCTAAACCTGTTTAAACCCGATAGGACCGGTTTAAACCGGATAAAACCGGATTGAACTGGATTAAACTGGTTTAAACCGGATAGAACTGGTTTAAACTGGATAAAACCGATTGAACCGGTTTAAACCGGTTTAAACCGGATAAAACCAGATTGAACCGGTTTTAACCTGAGAAAACCGGATTGAACTGGTTTAAACCGGTTTCAACCAGATAGAACCGGATAGAACCGGTTTAAACTGGATAAAACCGGATTGAACCAGCTTAAACCGGTTTAAACAGGATTAAACCGGTTTAAACCGGATAAAACCGGATTGAACCGGCTTAAACCGGTTTAAACCGGATAAAACCGGATTGAACCGGTTCAAACTGGTTTAAACCGGATAAAACCGGAATGAACTGGTTTAAACCGGTTTAAAACGGATAGAAGTGGAGAGAAACGGTTTTAACCGTATAAAACCGGATTGAACCAGTGTAAACCGGTTGAAACCGGATAAAAACGGATTGAAAGGGTTTAAACCGGTTTAAACGGGATAAAACTGGAATGAACCGGCTTAAACAGGTCTAAACCGGATAAAACCCGATTGAACAGGCTTAAACTGGTATAAACAGCATAGAACCAGTTTCAACCGGATAAAACCGGATTGAACCGGATTAAACCGGTTGAAACCGGATAAAACAAGATTGAACCGGTTTAAACCGGATAAAACCGGATTGAACCAGCTTAAACCGGTTTAAACCGGATAAAACTGGATTGAACCGGTTTAAACTGGTTTCAACCGGATAGAACCGGATAGAACCGGTTTAAACTGGATAAAACCGGATTGAACCGGCTTAAACCGGTTTAAACCGGATAAAACCAGATTGAACCGGTTTAAACTGGATAAAACCGGATTGAGCCGGCTTAAACAGGTTTAAACCGGATAAAACCGGATTGAACCGGTTCAAACAGGTTTAAACTGGATAAAACCGGATTGAACCGGTTTAAACTGGTTTCAACCGGGTAGAACCGGTTTAATCCGGTTTAAACCAGATAAAAACCGATTGAACTGGTTTAAACCGGTTTAAAGCGGATAAAACCGGATTGAACTGGTATAAACCGGTTTAAACTGGAGAAAACCGGATTGAAGAGGTTTAAACCGGATAAAACCGAATTGAACCAGTTTAAACCGGTTTAAACCGGATAAAACCGGATTGAACCGGTTCAAACCGGTTGAAAACGGATAAAACCAAATTGAACCAGTTTAAACCGGATAAAATCAGATTGAACTGGTTTAAAACGTATAAAACCGGACTGAACCAGTTTAAACCCTTTTAAACCAGATGGAAACGAATAGAACCAGTTTAAACCGGATAAAACCGGATTGAACCGGCTTAAACCGGTTTAAACCAGATAAAACCGGATTGAACCGGCTTAAACCGGTTTAAACCGGATAAAACCGGAATGAACTGTTTTAAACCGGTTGAAAACGGATAGAACCAGTTTAAACCGGATAAAACCGGATTGAACCGGCTTAAACCGGTTTAAACCGGATAAAACCTGATTGAACCGGTTTTAAACCGGATAAAACCGGATTGAACCGGCTTAAACCGGTTTAAAACGGATAGAACCGGATAGAAACGGTATAAACCGGATAAAACCGGATTGAACCGCTGTAAACCGGTTGAAACCGGATAAAAACGGATTGAAAGGGTTTAAACCGGTTTAAACAGGATAAAACCAGATTGAACTGGTTTAATCCAGTTAAAACAGGATAGAACAGGACAGAAACAGTTTAATCCGATTTAAAAAGGATAGAACCGGATAGAACCGGTCTAAACGAGATAAAACCGGATTGAACCGGTTTAAACCGGTTTAAACCGGATAAAACCGGATTGAACCGGTTCAAACTGGTTTAAACCGGATAAAACCGGATTAAACCGTTTTAAAGCGGTTTAAATCGGATAAAACCAGATTGAACCAGTTTTAGCCGATTAAAACCGGATTGAACTGGTTTAAACCGGTCTAAACTGGATAAAACCGGTTTCAACAGGATAAAACCAGATTGAACCGGTTTAAACCCGATAAAACCGGAGTGAACTTGTTTAAACCGTATAAAAACGGATCGAACCGGTTTAAACCGGATAAAACCGGATTGAACCGTTTCAAACCGGTTTTAAAGGGATAAAACCGGAATGAAACGTTTCAAATCGGTTTTAACCGGATAAAACCGGAATGAACCGGTTTAAACCGGATAAAATCGGATTGAACCGGTTTAAACCGGTTTTAACCGGATAGAACTGGATAGAACTGGTTTAAACCGGATAAAACCGGATTGAAGCGGTTTAAACCGGTTTAAACCGGATAAAATCAGATTGAAACGGTTTAAACCGGATTGATCCGGCTTAAACCGGATAAAACCGGAATGAACTGGTTGAAACCGGTTTAAACCGGAAAAAACGGATTGAACCGGTTTAAACCGGTTTCAACCGGATAGAACCAGATAGAACCGGTTTAAACTGGATAAAAGCGGATTGAACCGGTTAAAGCCGGTTAAAACCGGAGAAAACCGGGTGGAACCGGCTTAAACCAGTTTAAACCGGAGAAAACCGGATTGAACCGGTTGTAACCGGTTTAAACCGAATATAAACGGATTGAAGCAGTTTAAACCGGTTTAAAACTGATAAAACCGGAATGAACCGGCCTAAACCTGTTTAAACCCGATAGGACCGGTTTAAACCGGATAAAACCGGATTGAACAGGTTTAAACTGGTTTCAACCAGATAGAACCAGATAGAACCGGTTTAAACTGGATAAAACCGGATTGAACCGGCTTAAACCGGTTTAAACCGGATTGAACCGAATCCGGTTTAAACCGGATAAAACCGGATTGAACCGGTTCAAACTGGTTTAAACCGGATAAAACCAGATAAAACCGTTTTAAAGCGGTTTAAACTGGATAAAACCAGATTGAACCGGTTTAAGCTGATTAAAACCGGATTGAACTGGTTTAAACTGGTCTAAACCGGATAAAACCGGTTTAAACCGGATAAAACCGGATTGAAGCGGTTTAAACCGGTTAAAACCGGATAAAATCAGATTGAAACGGTTTAAACCGGATTGATCCGGCTTAAACCGGATTAAACCGGAATGAACTGGTTGAAACCGGTTTAAACCGGAAAAAACGGACTGAACCGGTTTAAAATGGATAAAACCGGATAGAACCGGTTTAATCCGGTTTAAACCAGATAAAAACCGATTGAACCGGTTTAAACCAGTTTAAAGCGGATGAAACCGGATTGAACCGGATTAAACCAGTTTATACTGGATAAACCGGATTGAATCGGTTAAAACCGGTTTAAACTGGATAAAACCAGATTGAACCGGTTTAAAACGGTTTCAACTGGATAGAACCGGATAGAACCGGTTTAAACCGGATAAAAACGGATTGAAGCGGTTTAAACCGGTTCAAACCGGATAAAACCAGATTGAAACGGTTTAAACCGGATAAAACCGGAATGAACTGGTTTAAACCTGATAAACCGTAAAAAACGAATTGAACCGGTTTAAACTGGATAAAACCGATTGATCCGGTTTAAACCGGTTTAAACCTGATAAAACCAGATTGTACCGGTTTAAACCGGATAAAAACGGATAGAACCGGTTTAAACCGGTTTAAACCAGATTGAACCGGATAGAACCGGTTTAAACCGTTTAAAACCGGATTGAACTGGTTTAAACCGGTTTAAACCGGTTCAAACCGGAGGAAACCGGAATGAACCGGTTTAAACTGGATAAAAGCGGATTGAACCGGTTAAAGCCGGTTAAAACCGGAGAAAACCGGGTGGAACCGGCTTAAACCGGTTTAAACCGGAGAAAACCGGATTGAACCGGTTGTAACCGGTTTAAACCGGATATAAACCGATTGAAGCAGTTTAAACCGGTTTAAAACTGATAAAACCAGAATGAACCGGCCTAAACCGGTTTAAACCGGATAAAACCGGATTGAACCGGTTCAAACTGGTTTAAACCGGATTGAACCAGCTTAAACCGGTTTAAACAGAATTAAAGCGGTTTAATCCGGATAAGACCGGATTGAACTGGCTTAAACCGGTTTAAACCGGATAAAACCGGATTGAACCGGTTGAAACCGGTTTAAACCGGATAAAACCGGAATGAACTGGTTTAAACCGGTTTAAAACAGATAGAAGTGGAGAGAAACGGTTTAAACCGGATAAAACCGGATTGAACCGGTGTAAACCGGTTGAAACCGACAAAAACGGATTGAAAGGGTTTAAACCGGTTTAAACTGGATAAAACTGGAATGAACCGGCTTAAACAGGCCTAAACCGGATAAAACCCGATTGAACAGGCTTAAACTGGTATAAAGAGCATAGAACCGGTTTCAACCGGATAAAACCGGATTGAACCGGTTTAAATCGGTTTAAACCGGACAAAACCGGATTGAAACGGATTAAACCAGTTTATACTGGATAAACCAGATTGAATCGGTTAAAACCGGTTTAAACCGGATAAAACAAGATTGAACCGGTTTAAACCGGATCAAACCGGATTGAACCGGATTAAACCGGTTTCAACCGGATAGAACCGGATAGAACCGGTTTAAACCGGATAAAACCCGATTG
The DNA here is from genome assembly GCF_027409185.1 of Cynocephalus volans. NCBI lineage: Eukaryota > Metazoa > Chordata > Mammalia > Dermoptera > Cynocephalidae > Cynocephalus > Cynocephalus volans. The sequence goes on along the minus strand of NC_084470.1, from coordinate 131,546,309 downwards.
AAGCGGCTTAAACCGGTTCAAACCAGATAAAACCAGATTGAAACGGTTTAAACCGGATTGAACCGGCTTAAACCGGATAAAACGGGAATGAACTGGTTTAAACCGGATTAAACTGGAAAAACGGATTGAACCGGTTTAAACTGGATAAAACCGGATTGAACCGGCTTAAACCTGTTTAAACTGGAGAGAGCCGGTTTAAACCGGTATCCGGTTTAAAGCGGATAAAACCGGCATGAACCGGCTCAAACCGATTTAAACCGGATAGAACCGGAATGAACTGGTCTAAACCAGATAAAACCGGTTTAAACCAGATAAAACCGGATTGAACCGGTTCAAAACGGTTTCAACCGGATAGAACCGGAATGAACTGGTCTAAACCGGATAAAACCGGTTTAAACCAGATAAAACCAGATTGAACCAGTTCAAACCGGTTTAAACCGGATAAAACCGGAATGAACTGGTTTAAACCGGATAGAACCGGTTGAAACCGGTTGAAACCGGATATAAACGGATTGAAGCATTTTAAACTGGTTTAAAACTGATAAAACCGGAATGAACCGGCCTAAACCGGTTTAAACCGGATACGACCGGTTTAAACTGGATAAAACCGGATTGAACTGGCTGAAACGGGTTTAAACCGGATAGAACCGGTTTAAACAGGATAAAACCGATTGAACCGGTTTAAACAGGTTTAAACCGGATAAAACCGGATTGAACCGGTTTTAACTGGATAAAACCGGATTGAACTGGTTTAAACCGGTTTCAACTGGATAGAACCGGATAGAACCGGTTTAAACTGGATAAAACCGGATTGAACCAGCTTAAACAGGTTTAAACCGGATAAAACCGGATTGAACCGGTTCAAACCGGTTTAAACCGGATAAAACCAGAGTGAACTGGTTTAAACCGGATAAAACCGGATTGAACCGGTTTAAACCGGATAAAACCGGAATGAACTGGTTTAAACAGGATAAAACCGGACTGAACCAGTTTAAACCGGAAAAAACAGGATTGAAGCATTTCAAACCGGTTTTAACCGGATAAAACCGGAATGAAACGGTTTAAACCGGATAAAACCGGATTGAAACGGTTTCAACCGGATAAAACCGGATTGAACCGGTTTAAACCGGATAAAACCGGATTGAACCGGTATAAACTGGTTTCAACCGGATAGAACCGGATAGAACCGGTTTAAACTGGATAAAACCGGATTGAACCAGCTTAAACCGGTTTAAACAGGATTAAACCGGTTTAAACCGGATAAAACCGGATTGAACCAGCTTAAACCGGTTTAAACCGGATAAAACCGGATTGAACCGGTTCAAACCGGTTTAAACCGGATAAAACCGGAATGAACTGGTTTAAACCGGTTTAAAACGGATAGAAGTGGAGAGAAACGGTTTTAACCGGATAAAACCGGATTGAACCGGTGTAAACCGGTTGAAACCGGATAAAAACGGATTGAAAGGGTTTAAACCGGTTTAAACGGGATAAAACTGGAATGAACCGGCTTAAACAGGTCTAAACCGGATAAAACCCGATTGAACAGGCTTAAACTGGTATAAACAGCATAGAACCAGTTTCAACCGGATAAAACCGGATTGAACCGGATTAAACCGGTTGAAACCGGATAAAACCAGACTGAACCGGTTTAAACTGGATAAAACCGGATTGAACCGGTTTGAACTGGTCTAAACCAGATAAAACCGGATTGAACTGGTTTCAACCGTTTTAAACCGGATAAAACAAGATTGAACCGGTTTAAACCGGATAAAACCGGATTGAACCAGCTTAAACCGGTTTAAACCGGATAAAACTGGATTGAACCGGTTTAAACTGGTTTCAACCGGATAGAACCGGATAGAACCGGTTTAAACTGGATAAAACCGGATTGAACCGGCTTAAACCGGTTTAAACCGGATAAAACCAGATTGAACCGGTTTAAACTGGATAAAACCGGATTGAGCCGGCTTAAACAGGTTTAAACCGGATAAAACCGGATTGAACCGGTTCAAACAGGTTTAAACTGGATAAAACCGGATTGAACCGGTGTAAACTGGTTTCAACCGGGTAGAACCGGATAGAACCGGTTTAAACTGGATAAAACCGGAATGAACCGACTTAAACAGGTCTAAACCGGATAAAACCCGATTGAACAGGCTTAAACTGGTATAAACAGCATAGAACCGGTTTAAACCGGATAAAACCGGATTGAACCGTTTTAAACCGGTTTAAACCGGATAAAACCAGACTGAACCGGTTTAAACCGGATAAAATCGGATTGAACCGGTTTAAACCAGTTTCAACTGTACAGGACCGGATAGAAGCAGTTTAAACCGGATAAAACAGGATTGAACTGGTTTAAACCGGATAAAACCGGATTGAACCGGTTTAAACTGGTTTCAACCGGATAGAACCGGATAGAACCGGTTTAAACTGGATAAAACTGGATTGAACTGGCTTAAACCGGTTTAAACCGGATTAAACCGGATTGAACCGGTTCAAACTGGTTTAAACCGCTTAAAATCAGATTGAACCGGTTTAAACCGGATAAAACCGGATTGAACCGGCTTAAACTGGTTTAAACCGGATAGAACCGGATAGAACCGGTTTAAACTGGATAAAACCGGATTGAACCGGATAAAACAGGATTGAAGCGGTTTAAAACGGTTAAAACCGGATAAAATCAGATTGAAACGGTTTAAACCGGATTGATCCGGCTTAAACCGGATAAAACCGGATTGATCCGGCTTAAACCGGATAAAACCGGAATGAACTGGTTTAAACTGGTTCAAACCGGAAAAAACGGATTGAACCGGTTTAAAATGGATAAAACCGGATAGAACCGGTTTATTCCAGTTTAAACCAGATAAAAACCGATTGAACCGGTTTAAACCGGTTTAAAGCGGATAAAACCGGATTGAACCGGATTAAACCAGTTTATACTGGATAAACTGGATTGAATCGGTTAAAACCGGTTTAAACTGGATAAAACCAGATTGAACCGGTTTAAACCGGTTTCAACCGGATAGAACCGGATAGAACCGGTTTAAACTGGATAAAAATGGATTGAAGCGGTTTAAACCGGTTCAAACCGGATAAAACCAGATTGAAACAGTTTAAACCGGATTGAACCGGTTTAAACCGGATAAAACCGGAATGAACTGGTTTAAACCGGTTTAAACTGGAAAAAACGGATTGAACCGGTTTAAACTGGATAAAACCGATTGAACCGGTTGAAACTGGTTTCAACCGGAAAGAACCGGATAGAACCGGTTTAAACCGGATAAAAACGGATTGAAGCGGTTTAAACCGGTTCAAACCGGATAAAACCAGATTGAAACGGTTTAAACCGGATTGAACCGGTTTAAACCGGATAAAACCGGAATGAACTGGTTTAAACCGGTTTAAACTGGAAAAAACGGATTGAACCGGTTTAAACTGGATAAAACCGATTGAACAGGTTTAAACCAGTTTAAACCGGATAAAACCAGATTGTACCGGTTTAAACCGGATAAAAACGGATAGAACCGGTTTAAAACGGTTTAAACCAGATTGAATTGGATAGAACCGGTTTAAACCGTTTAAAACCGGATTGAACCGGTTTAAACCGGTTTCAACCAGATAGAACCAGATAGAACCGGTTTAAACTGGATAAAAGCGGATTGAACCGGTTAAAGCCGGTTAAATCCGGAGAAAACCGGGTGGAACCGGCTTAAACCGGTTTAAACCGGAGAAAACCAGATTGAACCGGTTGTAACTGGTTTAAACCGAATATAAACGGATTGAAGCAGTTTAAACCGGTTTAAAACTGATAAAACCAGAATGAACCGGCCTAAACCTGTTTAAACCCGATAGGACCGGTTTAAACCGGATAAAACCGGATTGAACTGGATTAAACTGGTTTAAACCGGATAGAACTGGTTTAAACTGGATAAAACCGATTGAACCGGTTTAAACCGGTTTAAACCGGATAAAACCAGATTGAACCGGTTTTAACCTGAGAAAACCGGATTGAACTGGTTTAAACCGGTTTCAACCAGATAGAACCGGATAGAACCGGTTTAAACTGGATAAAACCGGATTGAACCAGCTTAAACCGGATTAAACCGGATAAAACCGGATTGAACCGGTACAAACCGGTTTAAACCGGATAAAACCGGAGTGAACTGGTTTAAACTGGATAAAACCGGATTGAACCGGTTCAAACCAGTTTAAACCGGATAAAACTGGAATGAACTGGTTTAAACCGGATAAAATCGGACTGAACCAGTTTAAACCGGATAAAACCGGATCAAAACGTTTCAAACCGGTTTTAACCGGATAAAACCGGAATGAACCGGTTTAAACCGGATAAAACCGGATTGAACCGGTTTAAACCGGATAAAACCGGATTGAACCGGTTTAAACCGGATAAAACCGGATTGAACCGGTTTAAACTGGTTTCAACCAGATAGAACCAGATAGAACCGGTTTAAACTGGATAAAACAGGATTGAACCGGCTTAAACCGGTTTAAACCGGATTGAACCGGTTTAAACCGGATAAAACCGGATTGAACCGGTTCAAACTGGTTTAAACCGGATAAAACCGGATAAAACCGTTTTAAAGCGGTTTAAACTGGATAAAACCAGATTGACCCGGTTTAAGCTGATTAAAACCGGATTGAACTGGTTTAAACTGGTCTAAACCGGATAAAACCGGTTTAAACCGGATAAAACCGGATTGAACCGGTTTAAACTGGTTTCAACCGGATAGAACCGGATAGAACCGGTTTAAACTGGATAAAACCGGATTGAACCGGTTTGAACTGGTCTAAACCAGATAAAACCGGATTGAACTGGTTTCAACCGGTTTAAACCGGATAAAACAAGATTGAACCGGTTTAAACCGGATAAAACCGGATTGAACCAGCTTAAACCGGTTTAAACCGGATAAAACTGGATAGAACCGGTTTAAACTGGTTTCAACCGGATAGAACCGGATAGAACCGGTTTAAACCGGATAAAACCGGATTGAACCGGCTTAAACCGGTTTAAACCGGATAAAACCAGATTGAACCGGTTTCAACTGGATAAAACCAGATTGAGCCGGCTTAAACCGGTTTAAACCGGATAAAACCGGATTGAACCGGTTGAAAGAGGTTTAAACTGGATAAAACCGGATTGAACCGGTTTAAACTGGTTTCAACCGGGTAGAACCGGATAGAACCGGTTTAAACTGGATAAAATCGGAATGAACCAGCTTAAACAGGTCTAAACCGGATAAAACCCGATTGAACAGCCTTAAACTGGTATAAACAGCATAGAACCGGTTTAAACCGGATGAAACCGGATTGAACCGTTTTAAACCGGTTTAAACCGGATAAAACCAGACTGAACCGGTTTAAACAGGATAAAACCGGATTGAACCGGTTTAACCGGTTAAAACAGGATAGAACAGGATAGAACCGGTTTAAACTGATTTAAACAGGATAGAACCGGATAGAACCGGTTTAAACGAGATAAAAGCGGATTGAACCGGTTTAAACCGGTTTAAACCGGATAAAACCGGATTGAAACGTTTCAAACCGGTTTTAACCGGATAAAACCGGAATGAACCGGTTTAAACCGGATAAAATCGGATTGAACAGGTTTAAACCGGATAAAACCGGAATGAACTGGTTTAAACCGGTTTAAACTGGAAAAAACGGATTGAACCGGTTTAAACTGGATAAAACCGATTGAACCGGTTTAAACCGGTTTAAACCGGTTAAAACCAGATTGTACCGGTTTAAACCGGATAAAAATGGATAGAACCGGTTTAAACCGGTTTAAACCAGATTGAACCGGATAGAACCGGTTTAAACCGTTTAAAACCGGATTGAACCGGTTTAAACCGGTTTAAACCGGTTCAAACCGGATGAAACCGGAATGAACCGGTTTAAACCGTATAAAACCGGATTGAACCGGTTTAAACCGGTTTCAACCGGATAGAACCAGATAGAACCGGTTTAAACTGGATAAAAGCGGTTTGAACCGGTTAAAGCCGGTTAAAACCGGAGAAAACCGGGTGGAACCGGCTTAAACCGGTTTAAACCGGAGAAAACCGGATTGAACCGGTTGTAACCAGTTTAAACCGAATATAAACGGATTGAAGCAGTTTAAACCGGTTTAAATCTGATAAAACCGGAATGAACCGGCCTAAACCTGTTTAAACCCGATAGGACCGGTTTAAACCGGATAAAACCGGATTGAACTGGATTAAACTGGTTTAAACCGGATAGAACTGGTTTAAACTGTATAAAACCGATTGAACCGGTTTAAACCGGTGTAAACCGGATAAAACCAGATTGAACCGGTTTTAACCTGAGAAAACCGGATTGAACTGGTTTAAACCGGTTTCAACCAGATAGAACCGGATAGAACCGGTTTAAACTGGATATAACCGGATTGAACCAGCTTAAACCGGTTTAAACCGGATAAAACCGGATTGAACCGGTTCAAACCAGTTTAAACCGGATAAAACCGGAATGAAGTGGTTTAAACCGGATAAAATCGGACTGAACCAGTTTAAACCAGATAAAACCGGATCGAACCGTTTCAAACCGGTTTTAACCGGATAAAACCGGAATGAACCGGTTTAAACCGGATAAAACCGGATTGAACCGGTTTAAACCGGATAAAACCGGAATGAACTGGTTTAAACCGGTTTAAACTGGAAAAAACGGATTGAACCGGTTTAAAATGGATAAAACCCAATGAACCGGTTTAAACCGGTTTAAACCGGTTAAAACCAGATTGTACCGGTTTAAACCGGATAAAAACGGATAGAACCGGTTTAAACCGGTTAAAACCATATTGAATCGGATAGAACCGGTTTAAACCGTTTAAAACCGGATTGAACCGGTTTAAACCGGTTTAAACCGGTTCAAACCGGATGAAATCGGAATGAACCGGTTTAAACCGTATAAAACCGGATTGAACCGGTTTAAACCGCTTTCAACCAGATAGAATCAGATAGAACCGGTTTAAACTGGATAAAAGCGGATTGAACCGGTTAAAGCCGGTTAAAACCGGAGAAAACCGGGTGGAACCGGCTTAAACCGGTTTAAACCGGAGAAAACCGGTTTGAACCGGTTGTAACTGGTTTAATCCGAATATAAACGGATTGAAGCAGTTTAAACCGGTTTAAAACTGATAAAACCAGAATGAACCGGCCTAAACCTGTTTAAACCCGATAGGACCGGTTTAAACCGGATAAAACCGGATTGAACTGGATTAAACTGGTTTAAACCGGATAGAACTGGTTTAAACTGGATAAAACCGATTGAACCGGTTTAAACCGGTTTAAACCGGATAAAACCAGATTGAACCGGTTTTAACCTGAGAAAACCGGATTGAACTGGTTTAAACCGGTTTCAACCAGATAGAACCGGATAGAACCGGTTTAAACTGGATAAAACCGGATTGAACCAGCTTAAACCGGTTTAAACAGGATTAAACCGGTTTAAACCGGATAAAACCGGATTGAACCGGCTTAAACCGGTTTAAACCGGATAAAACCGGATTGAACCGGTTCAAACTGGTTTAAACCGGATAAAACCGGAATGAACTGGTTTAAACCGGTTTAAAACGGATAGAAGTGGAGAGAAACGGTTTTAACCGTATAAAACCGGATTGAACCAGTGTAAACCGGTTGAAACCGGATAAAAACGGATTGAAAGGGTTTAAACCGGTTTAAACGGGATAAAACTGGAATGAACCGGCTTAAACAGGTCTAAACCGGATAAAACCCGATTGAACAGGCTTAAACTGGTATAAACAGCATAGAACCAGTTTCAACCGGATAAAACCGGATTGAACCGGATTAAACCGGTTGAAACCGGATAAAACAAGATTGAACCGGTTTAAACCGGATAAAACCGGATTGAACCAGCTTAAACCGGTTTAAACCGGATAAAACTGGATTGAACCGGTTTAAACTGGTTTCAACCGGATAGAACCGGATAGAACCGGTTTAAACTGGATAAAACCGGATTGAACCGGCTTAAACCGGTTTAAACCGGATAAAACCAGATTGAACCGGTTTAAACTGGATAAAACCGGATTGAGCCGGCTTAAACAGGTTTAAACCGGATAAAACCGGATTGAACCGGTTCAAACAGGTTTAAACTGGATAAAACCGGATTGAACCGGTTTAAACTGGTTTCAACCGGGTAGAACCGGTTTAATCCGGTTTAAACCAGATAAAAACCGATTGAACTGGTTTAAACCGGTTTAAAGCGGATAAAACCGGATTGAACTGGTATAAACCGGTTTAAACTGGAGAAAACCGGATTGAAGAGGTTTAAACCGGATAAAACCGAATTGAACCGGTTTAAACCGGTTTAAACCGGATAAAACCGGATTGAACCGGTTCAAACCGGTTGAAAACGGATAAAACCAAATTGAACCAGTTTAAACCGGATAAAATCAGATTGAACTGGTTTAAAACGTATAAAACCGGACTGAACCAGTTTAAACCCTTTTAAACCAGATGGAAACGAATAGAACCAGTTTAAACCGGATAAAACCGGATTGAACCGGCTTAAACCGGTTTAAACCAGATAAAACCGGATTGAACCGGCTTAAACCGGTTTAAACCGGATAAAACCGGAATGAACTGTTTTAAACCGGTTGAAAACGGATAGAACCAGTTTAAACCGGATAAAACCGGATTGAACCGGCTTAAACCGGTTTAAACCGGATAAAACCTGATTGAACCGGTTTAAACCGGATAAAACCGGATTGAACCGGCTTAAACCGGTTTAAAACGGATAGAACCGGATAGAAACGGTATAAACCGGATAAAACCGGATTGAACCGCTGTAAACCGGTTGAAACCGGATAAAAACGGATTGAAAGGGTTTAAACCGGTTTAAACAGGATAAAACCAGATTGAACTGGTTTAATCCAGTTAAAACAGGATAGAACAGGACAGAAACAGTTTAATCCGATTTAAAAAGGATAGAACCGGATAGAACCGGTCTACACGAGATAAAACCGGATTGAACCGGTTTAAACCGGTTTAAACCGGATAAAACCGGATTGAACCGGTTCAAACTGGTTTAAACCGGATAAAACCGGATTAAACCGTTTTAAAGCGGTTTAAATCGGATAAAACCAGATTGAACCAGTTTTAGCCGATTAAAACCGGATTGAACTGGTTTAAACCGGTCTAAACTGGATAAAACCGGTTTCAACAGGATAAAACCAGATTGAACCGGTTTAAACCCGATAAAACCGGAGTGAACTGGTTTAAACCGTATAAAAACGGATCGAACCGGTTTAAACCGGATAAAACCGGATTGAACCGTTTCAAACCGGTTTTAAAGGGATAAAACCGGAATGAAACGTTTCAAATCGGTTTTAACCGGATAAAACCGGAATGAACCGGTTTAAACCGGATAAAATCGGATTGAACCGGTTTAAACCAGTTTTAACCGGATAGAACTGGATAGAACTGGTTTAAACCGGATAAAACCGGATTGAAGCGGTTTAAACCGGTTTAAACCGGATAAAATCAGATTGAAACGGTTTAAACGGGATTGATCCGGCTTAAACCGGATAAAACCGGAATGAACTGGTTGAAACCGGTTTAAACCGGAAAAAACGGTTTGAACCGGTTTAAACCGGTTTCAACCGGATAGAACCAGATAGAACCGGTTTAAACTGGATAGAAGCGGATTGAACCGGTTAAAGCCGGTTAAAACCGGAGAAAACCGGGTGGAACCGGCTTAAACCAGTTTAAACCGGAGAAAACCGGATTGAACCGGTTGTAACCGGTTTAAACCGAATATAAACGGATTGAAGCAGTTTAAACCGGTTTAAAACTGATAAAACCGGAATGAACCGGCCTAAACCTGTTTAAACCCGATAGGACCGGTTTAAACTGGATAAAACCGGATTGAACTGGATTAAACTGGTTTAAACCGGATAGAACTGCTTTAAACTGGATAAAATCGATTGAACTTGTTTAAACCGGTTTAAACCGGATAAAACCAGATTGAACCGGTTTTAACCTGAGAAAACCGGATTGAACTGGTTTAAACCGGTTTCAACCAGATAGAACCGGATAGAACCGGTTTAAACTGGATAAAACCGGATTGATCCAGCTTAAACTGGTTTAAACCGGATAAAACCGGATTGAACCGGTACAAACCGGTTTAAACCGGATTAAACCGGAGTGAACTGGTTTAAACCGGATAAAACCGGATTGAACCGGTTCAAACCAGTTTAAACCGGATAAAACCGGAATGAACTGGTTTAAACCGGATAAAATCGGACTGAACCAGTTTAAACCGGATAAAACCGGATCGAACCGTTTCAAACCGGTTTTAACCGGATAAAACCGGAATGAACCGGTTTAAACCGGATAAAACCGGATTGAACCGGTTTAAACCGGATAAAACCGGATTGAACCGGTTTAAACTGGTTTCAACCAGATAGAACCAGATAGAACCGGTTTAAACTGGATAAAACCGGATTGAACCGGCTTAAACCGGTTTAAACCGGATTGAACCGAATCCGGTTTAAACCGGATAAAACCGGATTGAACCGGTTCAAACTGGTTTAAACCGGATAAAACCAGATAAAACCGTTTTAAAGCGGTTTAAACTGGATAAAACCAGATTGAACCGGTTTAAGCTGATTAAAACCGGATTGAACTGGTTTAAACTGGTCTAAACCGGATAAAACCGGTTTAAACCAGATAAAACCGGATTGAAGCGGTTTAAACCGGTTAAAACCGGATAAAATCAGATTGAAACGGTTTAAACCGGATTGATCCGGCTTAAACCGGATAAAACCGGAATGAACTGGTTGAAACCGGTTTAAACCGGAAAAAACGGACTGAACCGGTTTAAAATGGATAAAACCGGATAGAACCGGTTTAATCCGGTTTAAACCAGATAAAAACCGATTGAACCGGTTTAAACCAGTTTAAAGCCGATGAAACCGGATTGAACCGGATTAAACCAGTTTATACTGGATAAACCGGATTGAATCGGTTAAAACCAGTTTAAACTGGATAAAACCAGATTGAACCGGTTTAAAACGGTTTCAACTGGATAGAACCGGATAGAACCGGTTTAAACCGGATAAAAACGGATTGAAGCGGTTTAAACCGGTTCAAACCGGATAAAACCAGATTGAAACGGTTTAAACCGGATAAAACCGGAATGAACTGGTTTAAACCTGATAAACCGTAAAAAACGGATTGAACCGGTTTAAACTGGATAAAACCGATTGATCCGGTTTAAACCGGTTTAAACCTGATAAAACCAGATTGTACCGGTTTAAACCGGATAAAAACGGATAGAACCGGTTTAAACCGGTTTAAACCAGATTGAACAGGATAGAACCGGTTTAAACCGTTTAAAAACGGATTGAACTGGTTTAAACCGGTTTAAACCGGTTCAAACCGGAGGAAACCGGAATGAACCGGTTTAAACTGGATAAAAGCGGATTGAACCGGTTAAAGCCGGTTAAAACCGGAGAAAACCGGGTGGAACCGGGTTAAACCGGTTTAAACCGGAGAAAACCGGATTGAACCGGTTGTAACCGGTTTAAACCGGATATAAACCAATTGAAGCAGTTTAAACCGGTTTAAAACTGATAAAACCAGAATGAACCGGCCTAAACCGGTTTAAACCGGATAAAACCGGATTGAACCGGTTCAAACTGGTTTAAACCGGATTGAACCAGCTTAAACCGGTTTAAACAGAATTAAAGCGGTTTAATCCGGATAAGACCGGATTGAACTGGCTTAAACCGGTTTAAACCGGATAAAACCGGATTGAACCGGTTGAAACCGGTTTAAACCGGATAAAACCGGAATGAACTGGTTTAAACCGGTTTAAAACAGATAGAAGTGGAGAGAAACGGTTTAAACCGGATAAAACCGGATTGAACCGGTGTAAACCGGTTGAAACCGATAAAAACGGATTGAAAGGGTTTAAACCGGTTTAAACTGGATAAAACTGGAATGAACCGGCTTAAACAGGCCTAAACCGGATAAAACCCGATTGAACAGGCTTAAACTGGTATAAAGAGCATAGAACCGGTTTCAACCGGATAAAACCGGATTGAACCGGTTTAAATCGGTTTAAACCGGACAAAACCGGATTGAAACGGATTAAACCAGTTTATACTGGATAAACCAGATTGAATCGGTTAAAACCGGTTTAAACCGGATAAAACAAGATTGAACCGGTTTAAACCGGATCAAACCGGATTGAACCGGATTAAACCGGTTTCAACCGGATAGAACCGGATAGAACCGGTTTAAACCGGATAAAACCCGATTGAAGCGGCTTAAACCGGTTCAAACCGGATAAAACCAGATTGAAACGGTTTAAACCGGATTGAACCGGCTTAAACCGGATAAAACGGGAATGAACTGGTTTAAACCGGATTAAACTGGAAAAAACGGATTGAACCGGTTTAAACTGGATAAAACCGGATTGAACCGGCTTAAACCTGTTTAAACTGGATAGAGCCGGTTTAAACCGGTATCCGGTTTAAAGCGGATAAAACCGGCATGAACCGGCTCAAACCGATTTAAACCGGATAGAACCGGAATGAACTGGTCTAAACCAGATAAAACCGGTTTAAACCAGATAAAACCGGATTGAACCGGTTCAAAACGGTTTCAACCGGATAGAACCGGAATGAACTGGTCTAAACCGGATAAAACCGGTTTAAACCAGATAAAACCGGATTGAACCAGTTCAAACCGGTTTAAACCGGATAAAACCGGAATGAACTGGTTTAAACCGGATAGAACCGGTTGAAACCGGTTGAAACCGGATATAAACGGATTGAAGCATTTTAAACTGGTTTAAAACTGATAAAACCGGAATGAACCGGCCTAAACCGGTTTAAACCGGATACGACCGGTTTAAACTGGATAAAACCGGATTGAACTGGCTGAAACGGGTTTAAACCGGATAGAACCGGTTTAAACAGGATAAAACCGATTGAACCGGTTTAAACAGGTTTAAACCGGATAAAACCGGATTGAACCGGTTTTAACTGGATAAAACCGGATTGAACTGGTTTAAACCGGTTTCAACTGGATAGAACCGGATAGAACCGGTTTAAACTGGATAAAACCGGATTGAACCAGCTTAAACAGGTTTAAACCGGATAAAACCGGATTGAACCGGTTCAAACCGGTTTAAACCGGATAAAACCAGAGTGAACTGGTTTAAACCGGATAAAACCGGATTGAACCGGTTTAAACCGGAGAAAACCGGAATGAACTGGTTTAAACAGGATAAAACCGGACTGAACCAGTTTAAACCGGAAAAAACAGGATTGAAGCATTTCAAACCGGTTTTAACCGGATAAAACCGGAATGAAACGGTTTAAACTGGATAAAACCGGATTGAAACGGTTTCAACCGGATAAAACCGGATTGAACCGGTTTAAACCGGATAAAACCGGATTGAACCGGTATAAACTGGTTTCAACCGGATAGAACCGGATAGAACCGGTTTAAACTGGATAAAACCGGATTGAACCAGCTTAAACCGGTTTAAACAGGATTAAACCGGTTTAAACCGGATAAAACCGGATTGAACCGGCTTAAACCGGTTTAAACCGGATAAAACCGGATTGAACCGGTTCAAACCGGTTTAAACCGGATAAAACCGGAATGAACTGGTTTAAACCGGTTTAAAACGGATAGAAGTGGAGAGAAACGGTTTTAACCGGATAAAACCGGATTGAACCGGTGTAAACCGGTTGAAACCGGATAAAAACGGATTGAAAGGGTTTAAACCGGTTTAAACGGGATAAAACTGGAATGAACCGGCTTAAACAGGTCTAAACCGGATAAAACCCGATTGAACAGGCTTAAACTGGTATAAACAGCATAGAACCAGTTTCAACCGGATAAAACCGGATTGAACCGGATTAAACCGGTTGAAACCGGATAAAACCAGACTGAACCGGTTTAAACTGGATAAAACCGGATTGAATCGGTTTGAACTGGTCTAAACCAGATAAAACCGGATTGAACTGGTTTCAACCGTTTTAAACCGGATAAAACAAGATTGAACCGGTTTAAACCGGATAAAACCGGATTGAACCAGCTTAAACCGGTTTAAACCGGATAAAACTGGATTGAACCGGTTTAAACTGGTTTCAACCGGATAGAACCGGATAGAACCGGTTTAAACTGGATAAAACCGGATTGAACCGGCTTAAACCGGTTTAAACCGGATAAAACCAGATTGAACCGGTTTAAACTGGATAAAACCGGATTGAGCCGGCTTAAACAGGTTTAAACCGGATAAAACCGGATTGAACCGGTTCAAACAGGTTTAAACTGGATAAAACCGGATTGAACCGGTTTAAACTGGTTTCAACCGGGTAGAACCGGTTTAATCCGGTTTAAACCAGATAAAAACCGATTGAACTGGTTTAAACCGGTTTAAAGCGGATAAAACCGGATTGAACTGGTATAAACCGGTTTAAACTGGAGAAAACCGGATTGAAGAGGTTTAAACCGGATAAAACCGAATTGAACCGGTTTAAACCGGTTTAAACCGGATAAAACCGGATTGAACCGGTTCAAACCGGTTGAAAACGGATAAAACCAAATTGAACCAGTTTAAACCGGATAAAATCAGATTGAACTGGTTTAAAACGTATAAAACCGGACTGAACCAGTTTAAACCCTTTTAAACCAGATGGAAACGAATAGAACCAGTTTAAACCGGATAAAACCGGATTGAACCGGCTTAAACCGGTTTAAACCAGATAAAACCGGATTGAACCGGCTTAAACCGGTTTAAACCGGATAAAACCGGAATGAACTGTTTTAAACCGGTTGAAAACGGATAGAACCAGTTTAAACCGGATAAAACCGGATTGAACCGGCTTAAACCGGTTTAAACCGGATAAAACCTGATTGAACCGGTTTAAACCGGATAAAACCGGATTGAACCGGCTTAAACCGGTTTAAAACGGATAGAACCGGATAGAAACGGTATAAACCGGATAAAACCGGATTGAACCGCTGTAAACCGGTTGAAACCGGATAAAAACGGATTGAAAGGGTTTAAACCGGTTTAAACAGGATAAAACCAGATTGAACTGGTTTAATCCAGTTAAAACAGGATAGAACAGGACAGAAACAGTTTAATCCGATTTAAAAAGGATAGAACCGGATAGAACCGGTCTAAACGAGATAAAACCGGATTGAACCGGTTTAAACCGGTTTAAACCGGATAAAACCGGATTGAACCGGTTCAAACTGGTTTAAACCGGATAAAACCGGATTAAACCGTTTTAAAGCGGTTTAAATCGGATAAAACCAGATTGAACCAGTTTTAGCCGATTAAAACCGGATTGAACTGGTTTAAACCGGTCTAAACTGGATAAAACCGGTTTCAACAGGATAAAACCAGATTGAACCGGTTTAAACCCGATAAAACCGGAGTGAACTGGTTTAAACCGTATAAAAAGGGATCGAACCGGTTTAAACCGGATAAAACCGGATTGAACCATTTCAAACCGGTTTTAAAGGGATAAAACCGGAATGAAACGTTTCAAATCGGTTTTAACCGGATAAAACCGGAATGAACCGGTTTAAACCGGATAAAATCGGATTGAACCGGTTTAAACCGGTTTTAACCGGATAGAACTGGATAGAACTGGTTTAAACCGGATAAAACCGGATTGAAGCGGTTTAAACCGGTTTAAACCGGATAAAATCAGATTGAAACGGTTTAAACCGGATTGATCCGGCTTAAACCAGATAAAACCGGAATGAACTGGTTGAAACCGGTTTAAACCGGAAAAAACGGATTGAACCGGTTTAAACCGGTTTCAACCGGATAGAACCAGATAGAACCGGTTTAAACTGGATAAAAGCGGATTGAACCGGTTAAAGCCGGTTAAAACCGGAGAAAACCGGGTGGAACCGGCTTAAACCAGTTTAAACCGGAGAAAACCGGATTGAACCGGTTGTAACCGGTTTAAACCGAATATAAACGGATTGAAGCAGTTTAAACCGGTTTAAAACTGATAAAACCGGAATGAACCGGCCTAAACCTGTTTAAACCCGATAGGACCGGTTTAAACCGGATAAAACCGGATTGAACTGGATTAAACTGGTTTAAACCGGATAGAACTGCTTTAAACTGGATAAAATCGATTGAACTAGTTTAAACCGGTTTAAACCGGATAAAACCAGATTGAACCGGTTTTAACCTGAGAAAACCGGATTGAACTGGTTTAAACCGGTTTCAACCAGATAGAACCGGATAGAACCGGTTTAAACTGGATAAAACCGGATTGATCCAGCTTAAACTGGTTTAAACCGGATAAAACCGGATTGAACCGGTACAAACCGGTTTAAACCGGATTAAACCGGAGTGAACTGGTTTAAACCGGATAAAACCGGATTGAACCGGTTCAAACCAGTTTAAACCGGATAAAACCGGAATGAACTGGTTTAAACCGGATAAAATCGGACTGAACCAGTTTAAACCGGATAAAACCGGATCGAACCGTTTCAAACCGGTTTTAACCGGATAAAACCGGAATGAACCGGTTTAAACCGGATAAAACCGGATTGAACCGGTTTAAACCGGATAAAACCGGATTGAACCGGTTTAAACTGGTTTCAACCAGATAGAACCAGATAGAACCGGTTTAAACTGGATAAAACCGGATTGAACCGGCTTAAACCGGTTTAAACCGGATTGAACCGAATCCGGTTTAAACCGGATAAAACCGGATTGAACCGGTTCAAACTGGTTTAAACCGGATAAAACCAGATAAAACCGTTTTAAAGCGGTTTAAACTGGATAAAACCAGATTGAACCGGTTTAAGCTGATTAAAACCGGATTGAACTGGTTTAAACTGGTCTAAACCGGATAAAACCGGTTTAAACCGGATAAAACCGGATTGAAGCGGTTTAAACCGGTTAAAACCGGATAAAATCAGATTGAAACGGTTTAAACCGGATTGATCCGGCTTAAACCGGATAAAACCGGAATGAACTGGTTGAAACCGGTTTAAACCGGAAAAAACGGACTGAACCGGTTTAAAATGGATAAAACCGGATAGAACCGGTTTAATCCGGTTTCAACCAGATAAAAACCGATTGAACCGGTTTAAACCAGTTTAAAGCCGATGAAACCGGATTGAACCGGATTAAACCAGTTTATACTGGATAAACCGGATTGAATCGGTTAAAACCGGTTTAAACTGGATAAAACCAGATTGAACCGGTTTAAAACGGTTTCAACTGGATAGAACCGGATAGAACCGGTTTAAACCGGATAAAAACGGATTGAAGCGGTTTAAACCGGTTCAAACCGGATAAAACCAGATTGAAACGGTTTAAACCGGATAAAACCGGAATGAACTGGTTTAAACCTGATAAACCGTAAAAAACGGATTGAACCGGTTTACACTGAATAAAACCGATTGATCCGGTTTAAACCGGTTTAAACCTGATAAAACCAGATTGTACCGGTTTAAACCGGATAAAAACGGATAGAACCGGTTTAAACCGGTTTAAACCAGATTGAACCGGATAGAACCGGTTTAAACCGTTTAAAACCGGATTGAACCGGTTTAAACCGGTTTAAACCGGTTCAAACCGGAGGAAACCGGAATGAACCGGTTTAAACTGGATAAAAGCGGATTGAACCGGTTAAAGCCGGTTAAAACCGGAGAAAACCGGGTGGAACCGGCTTAAACCGGTTTAAACCGGAGAAAACCGGATTGAACCGGTTGTAACCGGTTTAAAACGGATATAAACCGATTGAAGCAGTTTAAACCGGTTTAAAACTGATAAAACCAGAATGAACCGGCCTAAACCGGTTTAAACCGGATAAAACCGGATTGAACCAGTTTAAACCCGTTTAAACCAGATAGAAACGGATAGAACCGGTTTAAACCAGATAAAACCGGATTGAACTGGTTTAATCCAGTTAAAACAGGATAGAACAGGACAGAACAAGTTTAATCCGATTTAAAAAGGATAGAACCGGATAGAACCGGTCTAAACGAGATAAAACCGGATTGAACCGGTTTAAACCGGTTTAAACCGGATAAAACCGGATTGAACCGGTTCAAACTGGTTTATACCGGATAAAACCGGATTAAACCGTTTTAAAGCGGTTTAAACCGGATAAAACCAGATTGAACCAGTTTAAGCCGATTAAAACCGGACTGAACTGGTTTAAACCGGTCTAAACCGGATAAAACCGGTTTCAACAGGATAAAACCAGATTGAACCGGTTTAAACCAGATAAAACTGGATTGAACCGGTTCAAACCGGTTTAAACCGGAGAAAACCGGAGTGAACTGGTTTAAACCGGATAAAAACGGATTGAACCGGTTTAAACCGGATAAAACCGGATTGAACCGTTTCAAACCGGTTTTAAACGGATAAAACCGGAATGAACCGTTTTAAACCGGATAAGACAGGATTGAACCGTTTCAAACCGGTCTTAACCGGATAAAACCGGAATGAACCGGTTTAAACTGGATAAAATTGGATTGAACCGGTTTAAACCGGATAAAACCAGATTGAACCGGGTTAAACTGGTTTCAACCGGATAGAACCGGATAGAACCGGTTTAAACTGGATAAAACCGGATTGAACCGGCTTAAACCGGTTTAAACCGGATAAAATCGGATTTAACCGGTTCAAACCGGATATAACCGGATAGAACCGGATAGAACCGGTTTAAAACGGATAAAAGCGGATTGAACCGGTTTAAACCGGTTTAAACCGGATAAAACAGGATTGAACTGGTTTAAACCGGATAAAAGCGGATTGAACCGGTTTAAACCAGTTTCAACCGGATAGAAATGGATAGAACCGGTTTAAACCGGATAAAACCGGATTGAAGCGGTTTAAACCGTTTAAAACCGGATAAAACCAGATTGAAACGGTTTAAACCGGATTGATCCGGCTTAAACCGGATAAAACCGGAATGAACTGGTTTAAACCGGTTTAAACCGGAAAAAACGGATTGAACCGGTTTAAAATGGATAAAACCGGATAGAACCGGTTTAATCCGGTTTAAACCAGATAAAAACCGATTGAACTGGTTTAAACCGGTTTAAAGCGGATAAAACCGGATTGAACTGGTATAAACCGGTTTAAACTGGAGAAAACCGGATTGAAGAGGTTTAAACCGGATAAAACCGAATTGAACCGGTTTAAACCGGTTTAAACCGGATAAAACCGGATTGAACCGGTTCAAACCGGTTGAAAACGGATAAAACCAAATTGAACCAGTTTAAACCGGATAAAATCAGATTGAACTGGTTTAAAACGTATAAAACCGGACTGAACCAGTTTAAACCCTTTTAAACCAGATGGAAACGAATAGAACCAGTTTAAACCGGATAAAACCGGATTGAACCGGCTTAAACCGGTTTAAACCAGATAAAACCGGATTGAACCGGCTTAAACCGGTTTAAACCGGATAAAACCGGAATGAACTGTTTTAAACCGGTTGAAAACGGATAGAACCAGTTTAAACCGGATAAAACCGGATTGAACCGGCTTAAACCGGTTTAAACCGGATAAAACCTGATTGAACCGGTTTAAACCGGATAAAACCGGATTGAACCGGCTTAAACCGGTTTAAAACGGATAGAACCGGATAGAAACGGTATAAACCGGATAAAACCGGATTGAACCGCTGTAAACCGGTTGAAACCGGATAAAAACGGATTGAAAGGGTTTAAACCGGTTTAAACAGGATAAAACCAGATTGAACTGGTTTAATCCAGTTAAAACAGGATAGAACAGGACAGAAACAGTTTAATCCGATTTAAAAAGGATAGAACCGGATAGAACCGGTCTAAACGAGATAAAACCGGATTGAACCGGTTTAAACCGGTTTAAACCGGATAAAACCGGATTGAACCGGTTCAAACTGGTTTAAACCGGATAAAACCGGATTAAACCGTTTTAAAGCGGTTTAAATCGGATAAAACCAGATTGAACCAGTTTTAGCCGATTAAAACCGGATTGAACTGGTTTAAACCGGTCTAAACTGGATAAAACCGGTTTCAGCAGGATAAAACCAGATTGAACCGGTTTAAACCCGATAAAACCGGAATGAACTGGTTTAAACCGTATAAAAAGGGATCGAACCGGTTTAAACCGGATAAAACCGGATTGAACCGTTTCAAACCGGTTTTAAAGGGATAAAACCGGAATGAAACGTTTCAAATCGGTTTTAACCGGATAAAACCGGAATGAACCGGTTTAAACCGGATAAAATCGGATTGAACCGGTTTAAACCGGTTTTAACCGGATAGAACTGGATAGAACTGGTTTAAACCGGATAAAACCGGATTGAAGCGGTTTAAACCGGTTTAAACCGGATAAAATCAGATTGAAACGGTTTAAACCGGATTGATCCGGCTTAAACCGGATAAAACCGGAATGAACTGGTTGAAACCGGTTTAAACCGGAAAAAACGGATTGAACCGGTTTAAACCGGTTTCAACCGGATAGAACCAGATAGAACCGGTTTAAACTGGATAAAAGCGGATTGAACCGGATAAAGCCGGTTAAAACCGGAGAAAACCGGGTGGAACCGGCTTAAACCAGTTTAAACCGGAGAAAACCGGATTGAAACGGTTGTAACCGGTTTAAACCGAATATAAACGGATTGAAGCAGTTTAAACCGGTTTAAAACTGATAAAACCGGAATGAACCGGCCTAAACCTGTTTAAACCCGATAGGACCGGTTTAAACCGGATAAAACCGGATTGAACTGGATTAAACTGGTTTAAACCGGATAGAACTGCTTTAAACTGGATAAAATCGATTGAACTAGTTTAAACCGGTTTAAACCGGATAAAACCAGATTGAACCGGTTTTAACCTGAGAAAACCGGATTGAACTGGTTTAAACCGGTTTCAACCAGATAGAACCGGATAGAACCGGTTTAAACTGGATAAAACCGGATTGATCCAGCTTAAACTGGTTTAAACCGGATAAAACCGGATTGAACCGGTACAAACCGGTTTAAACCGGATTAAACCGGAGTGAACTGGTTTAAACCGGATAAAACCGGATTGAACCGGTTCAAACCAGTTTAAACCGGATAAAACCGGAATGAACTGGTTTAAACCGGATAAAATCGGACTGAACCAGTTTAAACCGGATAAAACCGGATCGAACCGTTTCAAACCGGTTTTAACCGGATAAAACCGGAATGAACCGGTTTAAACCGGATAAAACCGGATTGAACCGGTTTAAACCGGATAAAACCGGATTGAACCGGTTTAAACTGGTTTCAACCAGATAGAACCAGATAGAACCGGTTTAAACTGGATAAAACCGGATTGAACCGGCTTAAACCGGTTTAAACCGGATTGAACCGAATCCGGTTTAAACCGGATAAAACCGGATTGAACCGGTTCAAACTGGTTTAAACCGGATAAAACCAGATAAAACCGTTTTAAAGCGGTTTAAACTGGATAAAACCAGATTGAACCGGTTTAAGCTGATTAAAACCGGATTGAACTGGTTTAAACTGGTCTAAACCGGATAAAACCGGTTTAAACCAGATAAAACCGGATTGAAGCGGTTTAAACCGGTTAAAACCGGATAAAATCAGATTGAAACGGTTTAAACCGGATTGATCCGGCTTAAACCGGATAAAACCGGAATGAACTGGTTGAAACCGGTTTAAACCGGAAAAAACGGACTGAACCGGTTTAAAATGGATAAAACCGGATAGAACCGGTTTAATCCGGTTTAAACCAGATAAAAACCGATTGAACCGGTTTAAACCAGTTTAAAGCCGATGAAACCGGATTGAACCGGATTAAACCAGTTTATACTGGATAAACCGGATTGAATCGGTTAAAACCAGTTTAAACTGGATAAAACCAGATTGAACCGGTTTAAAACGGTTTCAACTGGATAGAACCGGATAGAACCGGTTTAAACCGGATAAAAACGGATTGAAGCGGTTTAAACCGGTTCAAACCGGATAAAACCAGATTGAAACGGTTTAAACCGGATAAAACCGGAATGAACTGGTTTAAACCTGATAAACCGTAAAAAACGGATTGAACCGGTTTAAACTGGATAAAACCGATTGATCCGGTTTAAACCGGTTTAAACCTGATAAAACCAGATTGTACCGGTTTAAACCGGATAAAAACGGATAGAACCGGTTTAAACCGGTTTAAACCAGATTGAACCGGATAGAACCGGTTTAAACCGTTTAAAAACGGATTGAACTGGTTTAAACCGGTTTAAACCGGTTCAAACCGGAGGAAACCGGAATGAACCGGTTTAAACTGGATAAAAGCGGATTGAACCGGTTAAAGCCGGTTAAAACCGGAGAAAACCGGGTGGAACCGGGTTAAACCGGTTTAAACCGGAGAAAACCGGATTGAACCGGTTGTAACCGGTTTAAACCGGATATAAACCGATTGAAGCAGTTTAAACCGGTTTAAAACTGATAAAACCAGAATGAACCGGCCTAAACCGGTTTAAACCGGATAAAACCGGATTGAACCGGTTCAAACTGGTTTAAACCGGATTGAACCAGCTTAAACCGGTTTAAACAGAATTAAAGCGGTTTAATCCGGATAAGACCGGATTGAACTGGCTTAAACCGGTTTAAACCGGATAAAACCGGATTGAACCGGTTGAAACCGGTTTAAACCGGATAAAACCGGAATGAACTAGTTTAAACCGGTTTAAAACAGATAGAAGTGGAGAGAAACGGTTTAAACCGGATAAAACCGGATTGAACCGGTGTAAACCGGTTGAAACCGATAAAAACGGATTGAAAGGGTTTAAACCGGTTTAAACTGGATAAAACTGGAATGAACCGGCTTAAACAGGCCTAAACCGGATAAAACCCGATTGAACAGGCTTAAACTGGTATAAAGAGCATAGAACCGGTTTCAACCGGATAAAACCGGATTGAACCGGTTTAAATCGGTTTAAACCGGACAAAACCGGATTGAAACGGATTAAACCAGTTTATACTGGATAAACCAGATTGAATCGGTTAAAACCGGTTTAAACCGGATAAAACAAGATTGAACCGGTTTAAACCGGATCAAACCGGATTGAACCGGATTAAACCGGTTTCAACCGGATAGAACCGGATAGAACCGGTTTAAACCGGATAAAACCCGATTGAAGCGGCTTAAACCGGTTCAAACCGGATAAAACCAGATTGAAACGGTTTAAACCGGATTGAACCGGCTTAAACCGGATAAAACGGGAATGAACTGGTTTAAACCGGATTAAACTGGAAAAAACGGATTGAACCGGTTTAAACTGGATAAAACCGGATTGAACCGGCTTAAACCTGTTTAAACTGGATAGAGCCGGTTTAAACCGGTATCCGGTTTAAAGCGGATAAAACCGGCATGAACCGGCTCAAACCGATTTAAACCGGATAGAACCGGAATGAACTGGTCTAAACCAGATAAAACCGGTTTAAACCAGATAAAACCGGATTGAACCGGTTCAAAACGGTTTCAACCGGATAGAACCGGAATGAACTGGTCTAAACCGGATAAAACCGGTTTAAACCAGATAAAACCGGATTGAACCAGTTCAAACCGGTTTAAACCGGATAAAACCGGAATGAACTGGTTTAAACCGGATAGAACCGGTTGAAACCGGTTGAAACCGGATATAAACGGATTGAAGCATTTTAAACTGGTTTAAAACTGATAAAACCGGAATGAACCGGCCTAAACCGGTTTAAACCGGATACGACCGGTTTAAACTGGATAAAACCGGATTGAACTGGCTGAAACGGGTTTAAACCGGATAGAACCGGTTTAAACAGGATAAAACCGATTGAACCGGTTTAAACAGGTTTAAACCGGATAAAACCGGATTGAACCGGTTTTAACTGGATAAAACCGGATTGAACTGGTTTAAACCGGTTTCAACTGGATAGAACCGGATAGAACCGGTTTAAACTGGATAAAACCGGATTGAACCAGCTTAAACAGGTTTAAACCGGATAAAACCGGATTGAACCGGTTCAAACCGGTTTAAACCGGATAAAACCAGAGTGAACTGGTTTAAACCGGATAAAACCGGATTGAACCGGTTTAAACCGGAGAAAACCGGAATGAACTGGTTTAAACAGGATAAAACCGGACTGAACCAGTTTAAACCGGAAAAAACAGGATTGAAGCATTTCAAACCGGTTTTAACCGGATAAAACCGGAATGAAACGGTTTAAACTGGATAAAACCGGATTGAACCGGTTTAAACCGGATAAAACCGGATTGAACCGGTATAAACTGGTTTCAACCGGATAGAACCGGATAGAACCGGTTTAAACTGGATAAAACCGGATTGAACCAGCTTAAACCGGTTTAAACAGGATTAAACCGGTTTAAACCGGATAAAACCGGATTGAACCGGCTTAAACCGGTTTAAAACGGATAAAACCGGATTGAACCGGTTCAAACCGGTTTAAACCGGATAAAACCGGAATGAACTGGTTTAAACCGGTTTAAAACGGATAGAAGTGGAGAGAAACGGTTTTAACCGGATAAAACCGGATTGAACCGGTGTAAACCGGTTGAAACCGGATAAAAACGGATTGAAAGGGTTTAAACCGGTTTAAACGGGATAAAACTGGAATGAACCGGCTTAAACAGGTCTAAACCGGATAAAACCCGATTGAACAGGCTTAAACTGGTATAAACAGCATAGAACCAGTTTCAACCGGATAAAACCGGATTGAACCGGATTAAACCGGTTGAAACCGGATAAAACCAGACTGAACCGGTTTAAACTGGATAAAACCGGATTGAACCGGTTTGAACTGGTCTAAACCAGATAAAACCGGATTGAACTGGTTTCAACCGTTTTAAACCGGATAAAACAAGATTGAACCGGTTTAAACCGGATAAAACCGGATTGAACCAGCTTAAACCGGTTTAAACCGGATAAAACTGGATTGAACCGGTTTAAACTGGTTTCAACCGGATAGAACCGGATAGAACCGGTTTAAACTGGATAAAACCGGATTGAACCGGCTTAAACCGGTTTAAACCGGATAAAACCAGATTGAACCGGTTTAAACTGGATAAAACCGGATTGAGCCAGCTTAAACAGGTTTAAACCGGATAAAACTGGATTGAACCGGTTCAAACAGGTTTAAACTGGATAAAACCGGATTGAACCGGTTTAAACTGGTTTCAACCGGGTAGAACCGGTTTAATCCGGTTTAAACCAGATAAAAACCGATTGAACTGGTTTAAACCGGTTTAAAGCGGATAAAACCGGATTGAACTGGTATAAACCGGTTTAAACTGGAGAAAACCGGATTGAAGAGGTTTAAACCGGATAAAACCGAATTGAACCGGTTTAAACCGGTTTAAACCGGATAAAACCGGATTGAACCGGTTCAAACCGGTTGAAAACGGATAAAACCAAATTGAACCAGTTTAAACCGGATAAAATCAGATTGAACTGGTTTAAAACGTATAAAACCGGACTGAACCAGTTTAAACCCTTTTAAACCAGATGGAAACGAATAGAACCAGTTTAAACCGGATAAAACCGGATTGAACCGGCTTAAACCGGTTTAAACCAGATAAAACCGGATTGAACCGGCTTAAACCGGTTTAAACCGGATAAAACCGGAATGAACTGTTTTAAACCGGTTGAAAACGGATAGAACCAGTTTAAACCGGATAAAACCGGATTGAACCGGCTTAAACCGGTTTAAACCGGATAAAACCTGATTGAACCGGTTTAAACCGGATAAAACCGGATTGAACCGGCTTAAACCGGTTTAAAACGGATAGAACCGGATAGAAACGGTATAAACCGGATAAAACCGGATTGAACCGCTGTAAACCGGTTGAAACCGGATAAAAACGGATTGAAAGGGTTTAAACCGGTTTAAACAGGATAAAACCAGATTGAACTGGTTTAATCCAGTTAAAACAGGATAGAACAGGACAGAAACAGTTTAATCCGATTTAAAAAGGATAGAACCGGATAGAACCGGTCTAAACGAGATAAAACCGGATTGAACCGGTTTAAACCGGTTTAAACCGGATAAAACCGGATTGAACCGGTTCAAACTGGTTTAAACCGGATAAAACCGGATTAAACCGTTTTAAAGCGGTTTAAATCGGATAAAACCAGATTGAACCAGTTTTAGCCGATTAAAACCGGATTGAACTGGTTTAAACCGGTCTAAACTGGATAAAACCGGTTTCAACAGGATAAAACCAGATTGAACCGGTTTAAACCCGATAAAACCGGAGTGAACTGGTTTAAACCGTATAAAAAGGGATCGAACCGGTTTAAACCGGATAAAACCGGATTGAACCATTTCAAACCGGTTTTAAAGGGATAAAACCGGAATGAAACGTTTCAAATCGGTTTTAACCGGATAAAACCGGAATGAATCGGTTTAAACCGGATAAAATCGGATTGAACCGGTTTAAACCGGTTTTAACCGGATAGAACTGGATAGAACTGGTTTAAACCGGATAAAACCGGATTGAAGCGGTTTAAACCGGTTTAAACCGGATAAAATCAGATTGAAACGG
This sequence comes from Cynocephalus volans, assembly GCF_027409185.1. Taxonomy (NCBI): domain Eukaryota; kingdom Metazoa; phylum Chordata; class Mammalia; order Dermoptera; family Cynocephalidae; genus Cynocephalus; species Cynocephalus volans. Next base: position 131,519,721 of record NC_084470.1, on the reverse strand, counting down.
TTTAAACCGGATTGATCCGGCTTAAACCGGATAAAACCGGAATGAACTGGTTGAAACCGGTTTAAACCGGAAAAAACGGATTGAACCGGTTTAAACCGGTTTCAACCGGATAGAACCAGATAGAACCGGTTTAAACTGGATAAAAGCGGATTGAACCGGATAAAGCCGGTTAAAACCGGAGAAAACCGGGTGGAACCGGCTTAAACCAGTTTAAACCGGAGAAAACCGGATTGAACCGGTTGTAACCGGTTTAAACCGAATATAAACGGATTGAAGCAGTTTAAACCGGTTTAAAACTGATAAAACCGGAATGAACCGGCCTAAACCTGTTTAAACCCGATAGGACCGGTTTAAACCGGATAAAACCGGATTGAACTGGATTAAACTGGTTTAAACCGGATAGAACTGCTTTAAACTGGATAAAATCGATTGAACTAGTTTAAACCGGTTTAAACCGGATAAAACCAGATTGAACCGGTTTTAACCTGAGAAAACCGGATTGAACTGGTTTAAACCGGTTTCAACCAGATAGAACCGGATAGAACCGGTTTAAACTGGATAAAACCGGATTGATCCAGCTTAAACTGGTTTAAACCGGATAAAACCGGATTGAACCGGTACAAACCGGTTTAAACCGGATTAAACCGGAGTGAACTGGTTTAAACCGGATAAAACCGGATTGAACCGGTTCAAACCAGTTTAAACCGGATAAAACCAGATAAAACCGTTTTAAAGCGGTTTAAACTGGATAAAACCAGATTGAACCGGTTTAAGCTGATTAAAACCGGATTGAACTGGTTTAAACTGGTCTAAACCGGATAAAACCGGTTTAAACCGGATAAAACCGGATTGAAGCGGTTTAAACCGGTTAAAACCGGATAAAATCAGATTGAAACGGTTTAAACCGGATTGATCCGGCTTAAACCGGATAAAACCGGAATGAACTGGTTGAAACCGGTTTAAACCGGAAAAAACGGACTGAACCGGTTTAAAATGGATAAAACCGGATAGAACCGGTTTAATCCGGTTTCAACCAGATAAAAACCGATTGAACCGGTTTAAACCAGTTTAAAGCCGATGAAACCGGATTGAACCGGATTAAACCAGTTTATACTGGATAAACCGGATTGAATCGGTTAAAACCGGTTTAAACTGGATAAAACCAGATTGAACCGGTTTAAAACGGTTTCAACTGGATAGAACCGGATAGAACCGGTTTAAACCGGATAAAAACGGATTGAAGCGGTTTAAACCGGTTCAAACCGGATAAAACCAGATTGAAACGGTTTAAACCGGATAAAACCGGAATGAACTGGTTTAAACCTGATAAACCGTAAAAAACGGATTGAACCGGTTTAAACTGGATAAAACCGATTGATCCGGTTTAAACCGGTTTAAACCTGATAAAACCAGATTGTACCGGTTTAAACCGGATAAAAACGGATAGAACCGGTTTAAACCGGTTTAAACCAGATTGAACCGGATAGAACCGGTTTAAACCGTTTAAAACCGGATTGAACCGGTTTAAACCGGTTTAAACCGGTTCAAACCGGAGGAAACCGGAATGAACCGGTTTAAACTGGATAAAAGCGGATTGAACCGGTTAAAGCCGGTTAAAACCGGAGAAAACCGGGTGGAACCGGCTTAAACCGGTTTAAACCGGAGAAAACCGGATTGAACCGGTTGTAACCGGTTTAAAACGGATATAAACCGATTGAAGCAGTTTAAACCGGTTTAAAACTGATAAAACCAGAATGAACCGGCCTAAACCGGTTTAAACCGGATAAAACCGGATTGAACCAGTTTAAACCCGTTTAAACCAGATAGAAACGGATAGAACCGGTTTAAACCAGATAAAACCGGATTGAACTGGTTTAATCCAGTTAAAACAGGATAGAACAGGACAGAACAAGTTTAATCCGATTTAAAAAGGATAGAACCGGATAGAACCGGTCTAAACGAGATAAAACCGGATTGAACCGGTTTAAACCGGTTTAAACCGGATAAAACCGGATTGAACCGGTTCAAACTGGTTTATACCGGATAAAACCGGATTAAACCGTTTTAAAGCGGTTTAAACCGGATAAAACCAGATTGAACCAGTTTAAGCCGATTAAAACCGGATTGAACTGGTTTAAACCGGTCTAAACCGGATAAAACCGGTTTCAACAGGATAAAACCAGATTGAACCGGTTTAAACCAGATAAAACTGGATTGAACCGGTTCAAACCGGTTTAAACCGGAGAAAACCGGAGTGAACTGGTTTAAACCGGATAAAAACGGATTGAACCGGTTTAAACCGGATAAAACCGGATTGAACCGTTTCAAACCGGTTTTAAACGGATAAAACCGGAATGAACCGTTTTAAACCGGATAAGACAGGATTGAACCGTTTCAAACCGGTCTTAACCGGATAAAACCGGAATGAACCGGTTTAAACTGGATAAAATTGGATTGAACCGGTTTAAACCGGATAAAACCAGATTGAACCGGGTTAAACTGGTTTCAACCGGATAGAACCGGATAGAACCGGTTTAAACTGGATAAAACCGGATTGAACCGGCTTAAACCGGTTTAAACCGGATAAAATCGGATTTAACCGGTTCAAACCGGATATAACCGGATAGAACCGGATAGAACCGGTTTAAAACGGATAAAAGCGGATTGAACCGGTTTAAACCGGTTTAAACCGGATAAAACAGGATTGAACTGGTTTAAACCGGATAAAAGCGGATTGAACCGGTTTAAACCAGTTTCAACCGGATAGAAATGGATAGAACCGGTTTAAACCGGATAAAACCGGATTGAAGCGGTTTAAACCGTTTAAAACCGGATAAAACCAGATTGAAACGGTTTAAACCGGATTGATCCGGCTTAAACCGGATAAAACCGGAATGAACTGGTTTAAACCGGTTTAAACCGGAAAAAACGGATTGAACCGGTTTAAAATGGATAAAACCGGATAGAACCGGTTTAATCCGGTTTAAACCAGATAAAAACCGATTGAACTGGTTTAAACCGGTTTAAAGCGGATAAAACCGGATTGAACTGGTATAAACCGGTTTAAACTGGAGAAAACCGGATTGAAGAGGTTTAAACCGGATAAAACCGAATTGAACCGGTTTAAACCGGTTTAAACCGGATAAAACCGGATTGAACCGGTTCAAACCGGTTGAAAACGGATAAAACCAAATTGAACCAGTTTAAACCGGATAAAATCAGATTGAACTGGTTTAAAACGTATAAAACCGGACTGAACCAGTTTAAACCCTTTTAAACCAGATGGAAACGAATAGAACCAGTTTAAACCGGATAAAACCGGATTGAACCGGCTTAAACCGGTTTAAACCAGATAAAACCGGATTGAACCGGCTTAAACCGGTTTAAACCGGATAAAACCGGAATGAACTGTTTTAAACCGGTTGAAAACGGATAGAACCAGTTTAAACCGGATAAAACCGGATTGAACCGGCTTAAACCGGTTTAAACCGGATAAAACCTGATTGAACCGGTTTAAACCGGATAAAACCGGATTGAACCGGCTTAAACCGGTTTAAAACGGATAGAACCGGATAGAAACGGTATAAACCGGATAAAACCGGATTGAACCGCTGTAAACCGGTTGAAACCGGATAAAAACGGATTGAAAGGGTTTAAACCGGTTTAAACAGGATAAAACCAGATTGAACTGGTTTAATCCAGTTAAAACAGGATAGAACAGGACAGAAACAGTTTAATCCGATTTAAAAAGGATAGAACCGGATAGAACCGGTCTAAACGAGATAAAACCGGATTGAACCGGTTTAAACCGGTTTAAACCGGATAAAACCGGATTGAACCGGTTCAAACTGGTTTAAACCGGATAAAACCGGATTAAACCGTTTTAAAGCGGTTTAAATCGGATAAAACCAGATTGAACCAGTTTTAGCCGATTAAAACCGGATTGAACTGGTTTAAACCGGTCTAAACTGGATAAAACCGGTTTCAACAGGATAAAACCAGATTGAACCGGTTTAAACCCGATAAAACCGGAGTGAACTGGTTTAAACCGTATAAAAACGGATCGAACCGGTTTAAACCGGATAAAACCGGATTGAACCGTTTCAAACCGGTTTTAAAGGGATAAAACCGGAATGAAACGTTTCAAATCGGTTTTAACCGGATAAAACCGGAATGAACCGGTTTAAACCGGATAAAATCGGATTGAACCGGTTTAAACCGGTTTTAACCGGATAGAACTGGATAGAACTGGTTTAAACCGGATAAAACCGGATTGAAGCGGTTTAAACCGGTTTAAACCGGATAAAATCAGATTGAAACGGTTTAAACCGGATTGATCCGGCTTAAACCGGATAAAACCGGAATGAACTGGTTGAAACCGGTTTAAACCGGAAAAAACGGATTGAACCGGTTTAAACCGGTTTCAACCGGATAGAACCAGATAGAACCGGTTTAAACTGGATAAAAGCGGATTGAACCGGTTAAAGCCGGTTAAAACCGGAGAAAACCGGGTGGAACCGGCTTAAACCAGTTTAAACCGGAGAAAACCGGATTGAACCGGTTGTAACCGGTTTAAACCGAATATAAACGGATTGAAGCAGTTTAAACCGGTTTAAAACTGATAAAACCGGAATGAACCGGCCTAAACCTGTTTAAACCCGATAGGACCGGTTTAAACCGGATAAAACCGGATTGAACAGGTTTAAACTGGTTTCAACCAGATAGAACCAGATAGAACCGGTTTAAACTGGATAAAACCGGATTGAACCGGCTTAAACCGGTTTAAACCGGATTGAACCGAATCCGGTTTAAACCGGATAAAACCGGATTGAACCGGTTCAAACTGGTTTAAACCGGATAAAACCAGATAAAACCGTTTTAAAGCGGTTTAAACTGGATAAAACCAGATTGAACCGGTTTAAGCTGATTAAAACCGGATTGAACTGGTTTAAACTGGTCTAAACCGGATAAAACCGGTTTAAACCGGATAAAACCGGATTGAAGCGGTTTAAACCGGTTAAAACCGGATAAAATCAGATTGAAACGGTTTAAACCGGATTGATCCGGCTTAAACCGGATTAAACCGGAATGAACTGGTTGAAACCGGTTTAAACCGGAAAAAACGGACTGAACCGGTTTAAAATGGATAAAACCGGATAGAACCGGTTTAATCCGGTTTAAACCAGATAAAAACCGATTGAACCGGTTTAAACCAGTTTAAAGCGGATGAAACCGGATTGAACCGGATTAAACCAGTTTATACTGGATAAACCGGATTGAATCGGTTAAAACCGGTTTAAACTGGATAAAACCAGATTGAACCGGTTTAAAACGGTTTCAACTGGATAGAACCGGATAGAACCGGTTTAAACCGGATAAAAACGGATTGAAGCGGTTTAAACCGGTTCAAACCGGATAAAACCAGATTGAAACGGTTTAAACCGGATAAAACCGGAATGAACTGGTTTAAACCTGATAAACCGTAAAAAACGAATTGAACCGGTTTAAACTGGATAAAACCGATTGATCCGGTTTAAACCGGTTTAAACCTGATAAAACCAGATTGTACCGGTTTAAACCGGATAAAAACGGATAGAACCGGTTTAAACCGGTTTAAACCAGATTGAACCGGATAGAACCGGTTTAAACCGTTTAAAACCGGATTGAACTGGTTTAAACCGGTTTAAACCGGTTCAAACCGGAGGAAACCGGAATGAACCGGTTTAAACTGGATAAAAGCGGATTGAACCGGTTAAAGCCGGTTAAAACCGGAGAAAACCGGGTGGAACCGGCTTAAACCGGTTTAAACCGGAGAAAACCGGATTGAACCGGTTGTAACCGGTTTAAACCGGATATAAACCGATTGAAGCAGTTTAAACCGGTTTAAAACTGATAAAACCAGAATGAACCGGCCTAAACCGGTTTAAACCGGATAAAACCGGATTGAACCGGTTCAAACTGGTTTAAACCGGATTGAACCAGCTTAAACCGGTTTAAACAGAATTAAAGCGGTTTAATCCGGAGAAGACCGGATTGAACTGGCTTAAACCGGTTTAAACCGGATAAAACCGGATTGAACCGGTTGAAACCGGTTTAAACCGGATAAAACCGGAATGAACTGGTTTAAACCGGTTTAAAACAGATAGAAGTGGAGAGAAACGGTTTAAACCGGATAAAACCGGATTGAACCAGTGTAAACCGGTTGAAACCGATAAAAACGGATTGAAAGGGTTTAAACCGGTTTAAACTGGATAAAACTGGAATGAACCGGCTTAAACAGGCCTAAACCGGATAAAACCCGATTGAACAGGCTTAAACTGGTATAAAGAGCATAGAACCGGTTTCAACCGGATAAAACCGGATTGAACCGGTTTAAATCGGTTTAAACCGGACAAAACCGGATTGAAACGGATTAAACCAGTTTATACTGGATAAACCAGATTGAATCGGTTAAAACCGGTTTAAACCGGATAAAACAAGATTGAACCGGTTTAAACCGGATCAAACCGGATTGAACCGGATTAAACCGGTTTCAACCGGATAGAACCGGATAGAACCGGTTTAAACCGGATAAAACCCGATTGAAGCGGCTTAAACCGGTTCAAACCAGATAAAACCAGATTGAAACGGTTTAAACCGGATTGAACCGGCTTAAACCGGATAAAACGGGAATGAACTGGTTTAAACCGGATTAAACTGGAAAAAACGGATTGAACCGGTTTAAACTGGATAAAACCGGATTGAACCGGCTTAAACCTGTTTAAACTGGATAGAGCCGGTTTAAACCGGTATCCGGTTTAAAGCGGATAAAACCGGCATGAACCGGCTCAAACCGATTTAAACCGGATAGAACCGGAATGAACTGGTCTAAACCAGATAAAACCGGTTTAAACCAGATAAAACCGGATTGAACCGGTTCAAAACGGTTTCAACCGGATAGAACCGGAATGAACTGGTCTAAACCGGATAAAACCGGTTTAAACCAGATAAAACCAGATTGAACCAGTTCAAACCGGTTTAAACCGGATAAAACCGGAATGAACTGGTTTAAACCGGATAGAACCGGTTGAAACCGGTTGAAACCGGATATAAACGGATTGAAGCATTTTAAACTGGTTTAAAACTGATAAAACCGGAATGAACCGGCCTAAACCGGTTTAAACCGGATACGACCGGTTTAAACTGGATAAAACCGGATTGAACTGGCTGAAACGGGTTTAAACCGGATAGAACCGGTTTAAACAGGATAAAACCGATTGAACCGGTTTAAACAGGTTTAAACCGGATAAAACCGGATTGAACCGGTTTTAACTGGATAAAACCGGATTGAACTGGTTTAAACCGGTTTCAACTGGATAGAACCGGATAGAACCGGTTTAAACTGGATAAAACCGGATTGAACCAGCTTAAACAGGTTTAAACCGGATAAAACCGGATTGAACCGGTTCAAACCGGTTTAAACCGGATAAAACCAGAGTGAACTGGTTTAAACCGGATAAAACCGGATTGAACCGGTTTAAACCGGATAAAACCGGAATGAACTGGTTTAAACAGGATAAAACCGGACTGAACCAGTTTAAACCGGAAAAAACAGGATTGAAGCATTTCAAACCGGTTTTAACCGGATAAAACCGGAATGAAACGGTTTAAACCGGATAAAACCGGATTGAAACGGTTTCAACCGGATAAAACCGGATTGAACCGGTTTAAACCGGATAAAACCGGATTGAACCGGTATAAACTGGTTTCAACCGGATAGAACCGGATAGAACCGGTTTAAACTGGATAAAACCGGATTGAACCAGCTTAAACCGGTTTAAACAGGATTAAACCGGTTTAAACCGGATAAAACCGGATTGAACCGGCTTAAACCGGTTTAAACCGGATAAAACCGGATTGAACCGGTTCAAACCGGTTTAAACCGGATAAAACCGGAATGAACTGGTTTAAACCGGTTTAAAACGGATAGAAGTGGAGAGAAACGGTTTTAACCGGATAAAACCGGATTGAACCGGTGTAAACCGGTTGAAACCGGATAAAAACGGATTGAAAGGGTTTAAACCGGTTTAAACGGGATAAAACTGGAATGAACCGGCTTAAACAGGTCTAAACCGGATAAAACCCGATTGAACAGGCTTAAACTGGTATAAACAGCATAGAACCAGTTTCAACCGGATAAAACCGGATTGAACCGGATTAAACCGGTTGAAACCGGATAAAACCAGACTGAACCGGTTTAAACTGGATAAAACCGGATTGAACCGGTTTGAACTGGTCTAAACCAGATAAAACCGGATTGAACTGGTTTCAACCGTTTTAAACCGGATAAAACAAGATTGAACCGGTTTAAACCGGATAAAACCGGATTGAACCAGCTTAAACCGGTTTAAACCGGATAAAACTGGATTGAACCGGTTTAAACTGGTTTCAACCGGATAGAACCGGATAGAACCGGTTTAAACTGGATAAAACCGGATTGAACCGGCTTAAACCGGTTTAAACCGGATAAAACCAGATTGAACCGGTTTAAACTGGATAAAACCGGATTGAGCCGGCTTAAACAGGTTTAAACCGGATAAAACCGGATTGAACCGGTTCAAACAGGTTTAAACTGGATAAAACCGGATTGAACCGGTGTAAACTGGTTTCAACCGGGTAGAACCGGATAGAACCGGTTTAAACTGGATAAAACCGGAATGAACCGACTTAAACAGGTCTAAACCGGATAAAACCCGATTGAACAGGCTTAAACTGGTATAAACAGCATAGAACCGGTTTAAACCGGATAAAACCGGATTGAACCGTTTTAAACCGGTTTAAACCGGATAAAACCAGACTGAACCGGTTTAAACCGGATAAAATCGGATTGAACCGGTTTAAACCAGTTTCAACTGTACAGGACCGGATAGAAGCAGTTTAAACCGGATAAAACAGGATTGAACTGGTTTAAACCGGATAAAACCGGATTGAACCGGTTTAAACTGGTTTCAACCGGATAGAACCGGATAGAACCGGTTTAAACTGGATAAAACTGGATTGAACTGGCTTAAACCGGTTTAAACCGGATTAAACCGGATTGAACCGGTTCAAACTGGTTTAAACCGCTTAAAATCAGATTGAACCGGTTTAAACCGGATAAAACCGGATTGAACCGGCTTAAACTGGTTTAAACCGGATAGAACCGGATAGAACCGGTTTAAACTGGATAAAACCGGATTGAACCGGATAAAACAGGATTGAAGCGGTTTAAAACGGTTAAAACCGGATAAAATCAGATTGAAACGGTTTAAACCGGATTGATCCGGCTTAAACCGGATAAAACCGGATTGATCCGGCTTAAACCGGATAAAACCGGAATGAACTGGTTTAAACTGGTTCAAACCGGAAAAAACGGATTGAACCGGTTTAAAATGGATAAAACCGGATAGAACCGGTTTATTCCAGTTTAAACCAGATAAAAACCGATTGAACCGGTTTAAACCGGTTTAAAGCGGATAAAACCGGATTGAACCGGATTAAACCAGTTTATACTGGATAAACTGGATTGAATCGGTTAAAACCGGTTTAAACTGGATAAAACCAGATTGAACCGGTTTAAACCGGTTTCAACCGGATAGAACCGGATAGAACCGGTTTAAACTGGATAAAAATGGATTGAAGCGGTTTAAACCGGTTCAAACCGGATAAAACCAGATTGAAACAGTTTAAACCGGATTGAACCGGTTTAAACCGGATAAAACCGGAATGAACTGGTTTAAACCGGTTTAAACTGGAAAAAACGGATTGAACCGGTTTAAACTGGATAAAACCGATTGAACCGGTTGAAACTGGTTTCAACCGGAAAGAACCGGATAGAACCGGTTTAAACCGGATAAAAACGGATTGAAGCGGTTTAAACCGGTTCAAACCGGATAAAACCAGATTGAAACGGTTTAAACCGGATTGAACCGGTTTAAACCGGATAAAACCGGAATGAACTGGTTTAAACCGGTTTAAACTGGAAAAAACGGATTGAACCGGTTTAAACTGGATAAAACCGATTGAACAGGTTTAAACCAGTTTAAACCGGATAAAACCAGATTGTACCGGTTTAAACCGGATAAAAACGGATAGAACCGGTTTAAAACGGTTTAAACCAGATTGAATTGGATAGAACCGGTTTAAACCGTTTAAAACCGGATTGAACCGGTTTAAACCGGTTTCAACCAGATAGAACCAGATAGAACCGGTTTAAACTGGATAAAAGCGGATTGAACCGGTTAAAGCCGGTTAAAACCGGAGAAAACCGGGTGGAACCGGCTTAAACCGGTTTAAACCGGAGAAAACCAGATTGAACCGGTTGTAACTGGTTTAAACCGAATATAAACGGATTGAAGCAGTTTAAACCGGTTTAAAACTGATAAAACCAGAATGAACCGGCCTAAACCTGTTTAAACCCGATAGGACCGGTTTAAACCGGATAAAACCGGATTGAACTGGATTAAACTGGTTTAAACCGGATAGAACTGGTTTAAACTGGATAAAACCGATTGAACCGGTTTAAACCGGTTTAAACCGGATAAAACCAGATTGAACCGGTTTTAACCTGAGAAAAACGGATTGAACTGGTTTAAACCGGTTTCAACCAGATAGAACCGGATAGAACCGGTTTAAACTGGATAAAACCGGATTGAACCAGCTTAAACCGGATTAAACCGGATAAAACCGGATTGAACCGGTACAAACCGGTTTAAACCGGATAAAACCGGAGTGAACTGGTTTAAACTGGATAAAACCGGATTGAACCGGTTCAAACCAGTTTAAACCGGATAAAACTGGAATGAACTGGTTTAAACCGGATAAAATCGGACTGAACCAGTTTAAACCGGATAAAACCGGATCGAAACGTTTCAAACCGGTTTTAACCGGATAAAACCGGAATGAACCGGTTTAAACCGGATAAAACCGGATTGAACCGGTTTAAACCGGATAAAACCGGATTGAACCGGTTTAAACCGGATAAAACCGGATTGAACCGGTTTAAACTGGTTTCAACCAGATAGAACCAGATAGAACCGGTTTAAACTGGATAAAACAGGATTGAACCGGCTTAAACCGGTTTAAACCGGATTGAACCGGTTTAAACCGGATAAAACCGGATTGAACCGGTTCAAACTGGTTTAAACCGGATAAAACCGGATAAAACCGTTTTAAAGCGGTTTAAACTGGATAAAACCAGATTGACCCGGTTTAAGCTGATTAAAACCGGATTGAACTGGTTTAAACTGGTCTAAACCGGATAAAACCGGTTTAAACCGGATAAAACCGGATTGAACCGGTTTAAACTGGTTTCAACCGGATAGAACCGGATAGAACCGGTTTAAACTGGATAAAACCGGATTGAACCGGTTTGAACTGGTCTAAACCAGATAAAACCGGATTGAACTGGTTTCAACCGGTTTAAACCGGATAAAACAAGATTGAACCGGTTTAAACCGGATAAAACCGGATTGAACCAGCTTAAACCGGTTTAAACCGGATAAAACTGGATAGAACCGGTTTAAACTGGTTTGAACCGGATAGAACCGGATAGAACCGGTTTAAACCGGATAAAACCGGATTGAACCGGCTTAAACCGGTTTAAACCGGATAAAACCAGATTGAACCGGTTTCAACTGGATAAAACCAGATTGAGCCGGCTTAAACCGGTTTAAACCGGATAAAACCGGATTGAACCGGTTGAAAGAGGTTTAAACTGGATAAAACCGGATTGAACCGGTTTAAACTGGTTTCAACCGGGTAGAACCGGATAGAACCGGTTTAAACTGGATAAAATCGGAATGAACCAGCTTAAACAGGTCTAAACCGGATAAAACCCGATTGAACAGCCTTAAACTGGTATAAACAGCATAGAACCGGTTTAAACCGGATGAAACCGGATTGAACCGTTTTAAACCGGTTTAAACCGGATAAAACCAGACTGAACCGGTTTAAACAGGATAAAACCGGATTGAACCGGTTTAACCGGTTAAAACAGGATAGAACAGGATAGAACCGGTTTAAACTGATTTAAACAGGATAGAACCGGATAGAACCGGTTTAAACGAGATAAAAGCGGATTGAACCGGTTTAAACCGGTTTAAACCGGATAAAACCGGATTGAAACGTTTCAAACCGGTTTTAACCGGATAAAACCGGAATGAACCGGTTTAAACCGGATAAAATCGGATTGAACAGGTTTAAACCGGATAAAACCGGAATGAACTGGTTTAAACCGGTTTAAACTGGAAAAAACGGATTGAACCGGTTTAAACTGGATAAAACCGATTGAACCGGTTTAAACCGGTTTAAACCGGTTAAAACCAGATTGTACCGGTTTAAACCGGATAAAAATGGATAGAACCGGTTTAAACCGGTTTAAACCAGATTGAACCGGATAGAACCGGTTTAAACCGTTTAAAACCGGATTGAACCGGTTTAAACCGGTTTAAACCGGTTCAAACCGGATGAAACCGGAATGAACCGGTTTAAACCGTATAAAACCGGATTGAACCGGTTTAAACCGGTTTCAACCGGATAGAACCAGATAGAACCGGTTTAAACTGGATAAAAGCGGTTTGAACCGGTTAAAGCCGGTTAAAACCGGAGAAAACCGGGTGGAACCGGCTTAAACCGGTTTAAACCGGAGAAAACCGGATTGAACCGGTTGTAACCAGTTTAAACCGAATATAAACGGATTGAAGCAGTTTAAACCGGTTTAAATCTGATAAAACCGGAATGAACCGGCCTAAACCTGTTTAAACCCGATAGGACCGGTTTAAACCGGATAAAACCGGATTGAACTGGATTAAACTGGTTTAAACCGGATAGAACTGGTTTAAACTGTATAAAACCGATTGAACCGGTTTAAACCGGTGTAAACCGGATAAAACCAGATTGAACCGGTTTTAACCTGAGAAAACCGGATTGAACTGGTTTAAACCGGTTTCAACCAGATAGAACCGGATAGAACCGGTTTAAACTGGATATAACCGGATTGAACCAGCTTAAACCGGTTTAAACCGGATAAAACCGGATTGAACCGGTTCAAACCAGTTTAAACCGGATAAAACCGGAATGAAGTGGTTTAAACCGGATAAAATCGGACTGAACCAGTTTAAACCAGATAAAACCGGATCGAACCGTTTCAAACCGGTTTTAACCGGATAAAACCGGAATGAACCGGTTTAAACCGGATAAAACCGGATTGAACCGGTTTAAACCGGATAAAACCGGAATGAACTGGTTTAAACCGGTTTAAACTGGAAAAAACGGATTGAACCGGTTTAAAATGGATAAAACCCAATGAACCGGTTTAAACCGGTTTAAACCGGTTAAAACCAGATTGTACCGGTTTAAACTGGATAAAAACGGATAGAACCGGTTTAAACCGGTTAAAACCATATTGAATCGGATAGAACCGGTTTAAACCGTTTAAAACCGGATTGAACCGGTTTAAACCGGTTTAAACCGGTTCAAACCGGATGAAATCGGAATGAACCGGTTTAAACCGTATAAAACCGGATTGAACCGGTTTAAACCGCTTTCAACCAGATAGAATCAGATAGAACCGGTTTAAACTGGATAAAAGCGGATTGAACCGGTTAAAGCCGGTTAAAACCGGAGAAAACCGGGTGGAACCGGCTTAAACCGGTTTAAACCGGAGAAAACCGGTTTGAACCGGTTGTAACTGGTTTAATCCGAATATAAACGGATTGAAGCAGTTTAAACCGGTTTAAAACTGATAAAACCAGAATGAACCGGCCTAAACCTGTTTAAACCCGATAGGACCGGTTTAAACCGGATAAAACCGGATTGAACTGGATTAAACTGGTTTAAACCGGATAGAACTGGTTTAAACTGGATAAAACCGATTGAACCGGTTTAAACCGGTTTAAACCGGATAAAACCAGATTGAACCGGTTTTAACCTGAGAAAACCGGATTGAACTGGTTTAAACCGGTTTCAACCAGATAGAACCGGATAGAACCGGTTTAAACTGGATAAAACCGGATTGAACCAGCTTAAACCGGTTTAAACAGGATTAAACCGGTTTAAACCGGATAAAACCGGATTGAACCGGCTTAAACCGGTTTAAACCGGATAAAACCGGATTGAACCGGTTCAAACTGGTTTAAACCGGATAAAACCGGAATGAACTGGTTTAAACCGGTTTAAAACGGATAGAAGTGGAGAGAAACGGTTTTAACCGTATAAAACCGGATTGAACCAGTGTAAACCGGTTGAAACCGGATAAAAACGGATTGAAAGGGTTTAAACCGGTTTAAACGGGATAAAACTGGAATGAACCGGCTTAAACAGGTCTAAACCGGATAAAACCCGATTGAACAGGCTTAAACTGGTATAAACAGCATAGAACCAGTTTCAACCGGATAAAACCGGATTGAACCGGATTAAACCGGTTGAAACCGGATAAAACAAGATTGAACCGGTTTAAACCGGATAAAACCGGATTGAACCAGCTTAAACCGGTTTAAACCGGATAAAACTGGATTGAACCGGTTTAAACTGGTTTCAACCGGATAGAACCGGATAGAACCGGTTTAAACTGGATAAAACCGGATTGAACCGGCTTAAACCGGTTTAAACCGGATAAAACCAGATTGAACCGGTTTAAACTGGATAAAACCGGATTGAGCCGGCTTAAACAGGTTTAAACCGGATAAAACCGGATTGAACCGGTTCAAACAGGTTTAAACTGGATAAAACCGGATTGAACCGGTTTAAACTGGTTTCAACCGGGTAGAACCGGTTTAATCCGGTTTAAACCAGATAAAAACCGATTGAACTGGTTTAAACCGGTTTAAAGCGGATAAAACCGGATTGAACTGGTATAAACCGGTTTAAACTGGAGAAAACCGGATTGAAGAGGTTTAAACCGGATAAAACCGAATTGAACCGGTTTAAACCGGTTTAAACCGGATAAAACCGGATTGAACCGGTTCAAACCGGTTGAAAACGGATAAAACCAAATTGAACCAGTTTAAACCGGATAAAATCAGATTGAACTGGTTTAAAACGTATAAAACCGGACTGAACCAGTTTAAACCCTTTTAAACCAGATGGAAACGAATAGAACCAGTTTAAACCGGATAAAACCGGATTGAACCGGCTTAAACCGGTTTAAACCAGATAAAACCGGATTGAACCGGCTTAAACCGGTTTAAACCGGATAAAACCGGAATGAACTGTTTTAAACCGGTTGAAAACGGATAGAACCAGTTTAAACCGGATAAAACCGGATTGAACCGGCTTAAACCGGTTTAAACCGGATAAAACCTGATTGAACCGGTTTAAACCGGATAAAACCGGATTGAACCGGCTTAAACCGGTTTAAAACGGATAGAACCGGATAGAAACGGTATAAACCGGATAAAACCGGATTGAACCGCTGTAAACCGGTTGAAACCGGATAAAAACGGATTGAAAGGGTTTAAACCGGTTTAAACAGGATAAAACCAGATTGAACTGGTTTAATCCAGTTAAAACAGGATAGAACAGGACAGAAACAGTTTAATCCGATTTAAAAAGGATAGAACCGGATAGAACCGGTCTAAACGAGATAAAACCGGATTGAACCGGTTTAAACCGGTTTAAACCGGATAAAACCGGATTGAACCGGTTCAAACTGGTTTAAACCGGATAAAACCGGATTAAACCGTTTTAAAGCGGTTTAAATCGGATAAAACCAGATTGAACCAGTTTTAGCCGATTAAAACCGGATTGAACTGGTTTAAACCGGTCTAAACTGGATAAAACCGGTTTCAACAGGATAAAACCAGATTGAACCGGTTTAAACCCGATAAAACCGGAGTGAACTGGTTTAAACCGTATAAAAACGGATCGAACCGGTTTAAACCGGATAAAACCGGATTGAACCGTTTCAAACCGGTTTTAAAGGGATAAAACCGGAATGAAACGTTTCAAATCGGTTTTAACCGGATAAAACCGGAATGAACCGGTTTAAACCGGATAAAATCGGATTGAACCGGTTTAAACCGGTTTTAACCGGATAGAACTGGATAGAACTGGTTTAAACCGGATAAAACCGGATTGAAGCGGTTTAAACCGGTTTAAACCGGATAAAATCAGATTGAAACGGTTTAAACCGGATTGATCCGGCTTAAACCGGATAAAACCGGAATGAACTGGTTGAAACCGGTTTAAACCGGAAAAAACGGATTGAACCGGTTTAAACCGGTTTCAACCGGATAGAACCAGATAGAACCGGTTTAAACTGGATAAAAGCGGATTGAACCGGTTAAAGCCGGTTAAAACCGGAGAAAACCGGGTGGAACCGGCTTAAACCAGTTTAAACCGGAGAAAACCGGATTGAACCGGTTGTAACCGGTTTAAACCGAATATAAACGGATTGAAGCAGTTTAAACCGGTTTAAAACTGATAAAACCGGAATGAACCGGCCTAAACCTGTTTAAACCCGATAGGACCGGTTTAAACCGGATAAAACCGGATTGAACAGGTTTAAACTGGTTTCAACCAGATAGAACCAGATAGAACCGGTTTAAACTGGATAAAACCGGATTGAACCGGCTTAAACCGGTTTAAACCGGATTGAACCGAATCCGGTTTAAACCGGATAAAACCGGATTGAACCGGTTCAAACTGGTTTAAACCGGATAAAACCAGATAAAACCGTTTTAAAGCGGTTTAAACTGGATAAAACCAGATTGAACCGGTTTAAGCTGATTAAAACCGGATTGAACTGGTTTAAACTGGTCTAAACCGGATAAAACCGGTTTAAACCGGATAAAACCGGATTGAAGCGGTTTAAACCGGTTAAAACCGGATAAAATCAGATTGAAACGGTTTAAACCGGATTGATCCGGCTTAAACCGGATTAAACCGGAATGAACTGGTTGAAACCGGTTTAAACCGGAAAAAACGGACTGAACCGGTTTAAAATGGATAAAACCGGATAGAACCGGTTTAATCCGGTTTAAACCAGATAAAAACCGATTGAACCGGTTTAAACCAGTTTAAAGCGGATGAAACCGGATTGAACCGGATTAAACCAGTTTATACTGGATAAACCGGATTGAATCGGTTAAAACCGGTTTAAACTGGATAAAACCAGATTGAACCGGTTTAAAACGGTTTCAACTGGATAGAACCGGATAGAACCGGTTTAAACCGGATAAAAACGGATTGAAGCGGTTTAAACCGGTTCAAACCGGATAAAACCAGATTGAAACGGTTTAAACCGGATAAAACCGGAATGAACTGGTTTAAACCTGATAAACCGTAAAAAACGAATTGAACCGGTTTAAACTGGATAAAACCGATTGATCCGGTTTAAACCGGTTTAAACCTGATAAAACCAGATTGTACCGGTTTAAACCGGATAAAAACGGATAGAACCGGTTTAAACCGGTTTAAACCAGATTGAACCGGATAGAACCGGTTTAAACCGTTTAAAACCGGATTGAACTGGTTTAAACCGGTTTAAACCGGTTCAAACCGGAGGAAACCGGAATGAACCGGTTTAAACTGGATAAAAGCGGATTGAACCGGTTAAAGCCGGTTAAAACCGGAGAAAACCGGGTGGAACCGGCTTAAACCGGTTTAAACCGGAGAAAACCGGATTGAACCGGTTGTAACCGGTTTAAACCGGATATAAACCGATTGAAGCAGTTTAAACCGGTTTAAAACTGATAAAACCAGAATGAACCGGCCTAAACCGGTTTAAACCGGATAAAACCGGATTGAACCGGTTCAAACTGGTTTAAACCGGATTGAACCAGCTTAAACCGGTTTAAACAGAATTAAAGCGGTTTAATCCGGATAAGACCGGATTGAACTGGCTTAAACCGGTTTAAACCGGATAAAACCGGATTGAACCGGTTGAAACCGGTTTAAACCGGATAAAACCGGAATGAACTGGTTTAAACCGGTTTAAAACAGATAGAAGTGGAGAGAAACGGTTTAAACCGGATAAAACCGGATTGAACCGGTGTAAACCGGTTGAAACCGACAAAAACGGATTGAAAGGGTTTAAACCGGTTTAAACTGGATAAAACTGGAATGAACCGGCTTAAACAGGCCTAAACCGGATAAAACCCGATTGAACAGGCTTAAACTGGTATAAAGAGCATAGAACCGGTTTCAACCGGATAAAACCGGATTGAACCGGTTTAAATCGGTTTAAACCGGACAAAACCGGATTGAAACGGATTAAACCAGTTTATACTGGATAAACCAGATTGAATCGGTTAAAACCGGTTTAAACCGGATAAAACAAGATTGAACCGGTTTAAACCGGATCAAACCGGATTGAACCGGATTAAACCGGTTTCAACCGGATAGAACCGGATAGAACCGGTTTAAACCGGATAAAACCCGATTGAAGCGGCTTAAACCGGTTCAAACCAGATAAAACCAGATTGAAACGGTTTAAACCGGATTGAACCGGCTTAAACCGGATAAAACGGGAATGAACTGGTTTAAACCGGATTAAACTGGAAAAACGGATTGAACCGGTTTAAACTGGATAAAACCGGATTGAACCGGCTTAAACCTGTTTAAACTGGAGAGAGCCGGTTTAAACCGGTATCCGGTTTAAAGCGGATAAAACCGGCATGAACCGGCTCAAACCGATTTAAACCGGATAGAACCGGAATGAACTGGTCTAAACCAGATAAAACCGGTTTAAACCAGATAAAACCGGATTGAACCGGTTCAAAACGGTTTCAACCGGATAGAACCGGAATGAACTGGTCTAAACCGGATAAAACCGGTTTAAACCAGATAAAACCAGATTGAACCAGTTCAAACCGGTTTAAACCGGATAAAACCGGAATGAACTGGTTTAAACCGGATAGAACCGGTTGAAACCGGTTGAAACCGGATATAAACGGATTGAAGCATTTTAAACTGGTTTAAAACTGATAAAACCGGAATGAACCGGCCTAAACCGGTTTAAACCGGATACGACCGGTTTAAACTGGATAAAACCGGATTGAACTGGCTGAAACGGGTTTAAACCGGATAGAACCGGTTTAAACAGGATAAAACCGATTGAACCGGTTTAAACAGGTTTAAACCGGATAAAACCGGATTGAACCGGTTTTAACTGGATAAAACCGGATTGAACTGGTTTAAACCGGTTTCAACTGGATAGAACCGGATAGAACCGGTTTAAACTGGATAAAACCGGATTGAACCAGCTTAAACAGGTTTAAACCGGATAAAACCGGATTGAACCGGTTCAAACCGGTTTAAACCGGATAAAACCAGAGTGAACTGGTTTAAACCGGATAAAACCGGATTGAACCGGTTTAAACCGGATAAAACCGGAATGAACTGGTTTAAACAGGATAAAACCGGACTGAACCAGTTTAAACCGGAAAAAACAGGATTGAAGCATTTCAAACCGGTTTTAACCGGATAAAACCGGAATGAAACGGTTTAAACCGGATAAAACCGGATTGAAACGGTTTCAACCGGATAAAACCGGATTGAACCGGTTTAAACCGGATAAAACCGGATTGAACCGGTATAAACTGGTTTCAACCGGATAGAACCGGATAGAACCGGTTTAAACTGGATAAAACCGGATTGAACCAGCTTAAACCGGTTTAAACAGGATTAAACCGGTTTAAACCGGATAAAACCGGATTGAACCGGCTTAAACCGGTTTAAACCGGATAAAACCGGATTGAACCGGTTCAAACCGGTTTAAACCGGATAAAACCGGAATGAACTGGTTTAAACCGGTTTAAAACGGATAGAAGTGGAGAGAAACGGTTTTAACCGGATAAAACCGGATTGAACCGGTGTAAACCGGTTGAAACCGGATAAAAACGGATTGAAAGGGTTTAAACCGGTTTAAACGGGATAAAACTGGAATGAACCGGCTTAAACAGGTCTAAACCGGATAAAACCCGATTGAACAGGCTTAAACTGGTATAAACAGCATAGAACCAGTTTCAACCGGATAAAACCGGATTGAACCGGATTAAACCGGTTGAAACCGGATAAAACCAGACTGAACCGGTTTAAACTGGATAAAACCGGATTGAACCGGTTTGAACTGGTCTAAACCAGATAAAACCGGATTGAACTGGTTTCAACCGTTTTAAACCGGATAAAACAAGATTGAACCGGTTTAAACCGGATAAAACCGGATTGAACCAGCTTAAACCGGTTTAAACCGGATAAAACTGGATTGAACCGGTTTAAACTGGTTTCAACCGGATAGAACCGGATAGAACCGGTTTAAACTGGATAAAACCGGATTGAACCGGCTTAAACCGGTTTAAACCGGATAAAACCAGATTGAACCGGTTTAAACTGGATAAAACCGGATTGAGCCGGCTTAAACAGGTTTAAACCGGATAAAACCGGATTGAACCGGTTCAAACAGGTTTAAACTGGATAAAACCGGATTGAACCGGTGTAAACTGGTTTCAACCGGGTAGAACCGGATAGAACCGGTTTAAACTGGATAAAACCGGAATGAACCGACTTAAACAGGTCTAAACCGGATAAAACCCGATTGAACAGGCTTAAACTGGTATAAACAGCATAGAACCGGTTTAAACCGGATAAAACCGGATTGAACCGTTTTAAACCGGTTTAAACCGGATAAAACCAGACTGAACCGGTTTAAACCGGATAAAATCGGATTGAACCGGTTTAAACCAGTTTCAACTGTACAGGACCGGATCGAAGCAGTTTAAACCGGATAAAACAGGATTGAACTGGTTTAAACCGGATAAAACCGGATTGAACCGGTTTAAACTGGTTTCAACCGGATAGAACCGGATAGAACCGGTTTAAACTGGATAAAACTGGATTGAACTGGCTTAAACCGGTTTAAACCGGATTAAACCGGATTGAACCGGTTCAAACTGGTTTAAACCGCTTAAAATCAGATTGAACCGGTTTAAACCGGATAAAACCGGATTGAACCGGCTTAAACTGGTTTAAACCGGATAGAACCGGATAGAACCGGTTTAAACTGGATAAAACCGGATTGAACCGGATAAAATAGGATTGAAGCGGTTTAAAACGGTTAAAACCGGATAAAATCAGATTGAAACGGTTTAAACCGGATTGATCCGGCTTAAACCGGATAAAACCGGATTGATCCGGCTTAAACCGGATAAAACCGGAATGAACTGGTTTAAACTGGTTCAAACCGGAAAAAACGGATTGAACCGGTTTAAAATGGATAAAACCGGATAGAACCGGTTTATTCCAGTTTAAACCAGATAAAAACCGATTGAACCGGTTTAAACCGGTTTAAAGCGGATAAAACCGGATTGAACCGGATTAAACCAGTTTATACTGGATAAACTGGATTGAATCGGTTAAAACCGGTTTAAACTGGATAAAACCAGATTGAACCGGTTTAAACCGGTTTCAACCGGATAGAACCGGATAGAACCGGTTTAAACTGGATAAAAATGGATTGAAGCGGTTTAAACCGGTTCAAACCGGATAAAACCAGATTGAAACAGTTTAAACCGGATTGAACCGGTTTAAACCGGATAAAACCGGAATGAACTGGTTTAAACCGGTTTAAACTGGAAAAAACGGATTGAACCGGTTTAAACTGGATAAAACCGATTGAACCGGTTGAAACTGGTTTCAACCGGAAAGAACCGGATAGAACCGGTTTAAACCGGATAAAAACGGATTGAAGCGGTTTAAACCGGTTCAAACCGGATAAAACCAGATTGAAACGGTTTAAACCGGATTGAACCGGTTTAAACCGGATAAAACCGGAATGAACTGGTTTAAACCGGTTTAAACTGGAAAAAACGGATTGAACCGGTTTAAACTGGATAAAACCGATTGAACAGGTTTAATCCAGTTTAAACCGGATAAAACCAGATTGTACCGGTTTAAACCGGATAAAAACGGATAGAACCGGTTTAAAACGGTTTAAACCAGATTGAATTGGATAGAACCGGTTTAAACCGTTTAAAACCGGATTGAACCGGTTTAAACCGGTTTCAACCAGATAGAACCAGATAGAACCGGTTTAAACTGGATAAAAGCGGATTGAACCGGTTAAAGCCGGTTAAATCCGGAGAAAACCGGGTGGAACCGGCTTAAACCGGTTTAAACCGGAGAAAACCAGATTGAACCGGTTGTAACTGGTTTAAACCGAATATAAACGGATTGAAGCAGTTTAAACCGGTTTAAAACTGATAAAACCAGAATGAACCGGCCTAAACCTGTTTAAACCCGATAGGACCGGTTTAAACCGGATAAAACCGGATTGAACTGGATTAAACTGGTTTAAACCGGATAGAACTGGTTTAAACTGGATAAAACCGATTGAACCGGTTTAAACCGGTTTAAACCGGATAAAACCAGATTGAACCGGTTTTAACCTGAGAAAACCGGATTGAACTGGTTTAAACCGGTTTCAACCAGATAGAACCGGATAGAACCGGTTTAAACTGGATAAAACCGGATTGAACCAGCTTAAACCGGATTAAACCGGATAAAACCGGATTGAACCGGTACAAACCGGTTTAAACCGGATAAAACCGGAGTGAACTGGTTTAAACTGGATAAAACCGGATTGAACCGGTTCAAACCAGTTTAAACCGGATAAAACTGGAATGAACTGGTTTAAACCGGATAAAATCGGACTGAACCAGTTTAAACCGGATAAAACCGGATCAAAACGTTTCAAACCGGTTTTAACCGGATAAAACCGGAATGAACCGGTTTAAACCGGATAAAACCGGATTGAACCGGTTTAAACCGGATAAAACCGGATTGAACCGGTTTAAACCGGATAAAACCGGATTGAACCGGTTTAAACTGGTTTCAACCAGATAGAACCAGATAGAACCGGTTTAAACTGGATAAAACAGGATTGAACCGGCTTAAACCGGTTTAAACCGGATTGAACCGGTTTAAACCGGATAAAACCGGATTGAACCGGTTCAAACTGGTTTAAACCGGATAAAACCGGATAAAACCGTTTTAAAGCGGTTTAAACTGGATAAAACCAGATTGACCCGGTTTAAGCTGATTAAAACCGGATTGAACTGGTTTAAACTGGTCTAAACCGGATAAAACCGGTTTAAACCGGATAAAACCGGATTGAACCGGTTTAAACTGGTTTCAACCGGATAGAACCGGATAGAACCGGTTTAAACTGGATAAAACCGGATTGAACCGGTTTGAACTGGTCTAAACCAGATAAAACCGGATTGAACTGGTTTCAACCGGTTTAAACCGGATAAAACAAGATTGAACCGGTTTAAACCGGATAAAACCGGATTGAACCAGCTTAAACCGGTTTAAACCGGATAAAACTGGATAGAACCGGTTTAAACTGGTTTCAACCGGATAGAACCGGATAGAACCGGTTTAAACCGGATAAAACCGGATTGAACCGGCTTAAACCGGTTTAAACCGGATAAAACCAGATTGAACCGGTTTCAACTGGATAAAACCAGATTGAGCCGGCTTAAACCGGTTTAAACCGGATAAAACCGGATTGAACCGGTTGAAAGAGGTTTAAACTGGATAAAACCGGATTGAACCGGTTTAAACTGGTTTCAACCGGGTAGAACCGGATAGAACCGGTTTAAACTGGATAAAATCGGAATGAACCAGCTTAAACAGGTCTAAACCGGATAAAACCCGATTGAACAGCCTTAAACTGGTATAAACAGCATAGAACCGGTTTAAACCGGATGAAACCGGATTGAACCGTTTTAAACCGGTTTAAACCGGATAAAACCAGACTGAACCGGTTTAAACAGGATAAAACCGGATTGAACCGGTTTAACCGGTTAAAACAGGATAGAACAGGATAGAACCGGTTTAAACTGATTTAAACAGGATAGAACCGGATAGAACCGGTTTAAACGAGATAAAAGCGGATTGAACCGGTTTAAACCGGTTTAAACCGGATAAAACCGGATTGAAACGTTTCAAACCGGTTTTAACCGGATAAAACCGGAATGAACCGGTTTAAACCGGATAAAATCGGATTGAACAGGTTTAAACCGGATAAAACCGGAATGAACTGGTTTAAACCGGTTTAAACTGGAAAAAACGGATTGAACCGGTTTAAACTGGATAAAACCGATTGAACCGGTTTAAACCGGTTTAAACCGGTTAAAACCAGATTGTACCGGTTTAAACCGGATAAAAATGGATAGAACCGGTTTAAACCGGTTTAAACCAGATTGAACCGGATAGAACCGGTTTAAACCGTTTAAAACCGGATTGAACCGGTTTAAACCGGTTTAAACCGGTTCAAACCGGATGAAACCGGAATGAACCGGTTTAAACCGTATAAAACCGGATTGAACCGGTTTAAAACGGTTTCAACCGGATAGAACCAGATAGAACCGGTTTAAACTGGATAAAAGCGGTTTGAACCGGTTAAAGCCGGTTAAAACCGGAGAAAACCGGGTGGAACCGGCTTAAACCGGTTTAAACCGGAGAAAACCGGATTGAACCGGTTGTAACCAGTTTAAACCGAATATAAACGGATTGAAGCAGTTTAAACCGGTTTAAATCTGATAAAACCGGAATGAACCGGCCTAAACCTGTTTAAACCCGATAGGACCGGTTTAAACCGGATAAAACCGGATTGAACTGGATTAAACTGGTTTAAACCGGATAGAACTGGTTTAAACTGTATAAAACCGATTGAACCGGTTTAAACCGGTGTAAACCGGATAAAACCAGATTGAACCGGTTTTAACCTGAGAAAACCGGATTGAACTGGTTTAAACCGGTTTCAACCAGATAGAACCGGATAGAACCGGTTTAAACTGGATATAACCGGATTGAACCAGCTTAAACCGGTTTAAACCGGATAAAACCGGATTGAACCGGTTCAAACCAGTTTAAACCGGATAAAACCGGAATGAAGTGGTTTAAACCGGATAAAATCGGACTGAACCAGTTTAAACCAGATAAAACCGGATCGAACCGTTTCAAACCGGTTTTAACCGGATAAAACCGGAATGAACCGGTTTAAACCGGATAAAACCGGATTGAACCGGTTTAAACCGGATAAAACCGGAATGAACTGGTTTAAACCGGTTTAAACTGGAAAAAACGGATTGAACCGGTTTAAAATGGATAAAACCCAATGAACCGGTTTAAACCGGTTTAAACCGGTTAAAACCAGATTGTACCGGTTTAAACCGGATAAAAACGGATAGAACCGGTTTAAACCGGTTAAAACCATATTGAATCGGATAGAACCGGTTTAAACCGTTTAAAACCGGATTGAACCGGTTTAAACCGGTTTAAACCGGTTCAAACCGGATGAAATCGGAATGAACCGGTTTAAACCGTATAAAACCGGATTGAACCGGTTTAAACCGCTTTCAACCAGATAGAATCAGATAGAACCGGTTTAAACTGGATAAAAGCGGATTGAACCGGTTAAAGCCGGTTAAAACCGGAGAAAACCGGGTGGAACCGGCTTAAACCGGTTTAAACCGGAGAAAACCGGTTTGAACCGGTTGTAACTGGTTTAATCCGAATATAAACGGATTGAAGCAGTTTAAACCGGTTTAAAACTGATAAAACCAGAATGAACCGGCCTAAACCTGTTTAAACCCGATAGGACCGGTTTAAACCGGATAAAACCGGATTGAACTGGATTAAACTGGTTTAAACCGGATAGAACTGGTTTAAACTGGATAAAACCGATTGAACCGGTTTAAACCGGTTTAAACCGGATAAAACCAGATTGAACCGGTTTTAACCTGAGAAAACCGGATTGAACTGGTTTAAACCGGTTTCAACCAGATAGAACCGGATAGAACCGGTTTAAACTGGATAAAACCGGATTGAACCAGCTTAAACCGGTTTAAACAGGATTAAACCGGTTTAAACCGGATAAAACCGGATTGAACCGGCTTAAACCGGTTTAAACCGGATAAAACCGGATTGAACCGGTTCAAACTGGTTTAAACCGGATAAAACCGGAATGAACTGGTTTAAACCGGTTTAAAACGGATAGAAGGGGAGAGAAACGGTTTTAACCATATAAAACCGGATTGAACCAGTGTAAACCGGTTGAAACCGGATAAAAACGGATTGAAAGGGTTTAAACCGGTTTAAACGGGATAAAACTGGAATGAACCGGCTTAAACAGGTCTAAACCGGATAAAACCCGATTGAACAGGCTTAAACTGGTATAAACAGCATAGAACCAGTTTCAACCGGATAAAACCGGATTGAACCGGATTAAACCGGTTGAAACCGGATAAAACAAGATTGAACCGGTTTAAACCGGATAAAACCGGATTGAACCAGCTTAAACCGGTTTAAACCGGATAAAACTGGATTGAACCGGTTTAAACTGGTTTCAACCGGATAGAACCGGATAGAACCGGTTTAAACTGGATAAAACCGGATTGAACCGGCTTAAACCGGTTTAAACCGGATAAAACCAGATTGAACCGGTTTAAACTGGATAAAACCGGATTGAGCCGGCTTAAACAGGTTTAAACCGGATAAAACCGGATTGAACCGGTTCAAACAGGTTTAAACTGGATAAAACCGGATTGAACCGGTTTAAACTGGTTTCAACCGGGTAGAACCGGTTTAATCCGGTTTAAACCAGATAAAAACCGATTGAACTGGTTTAAACCGGTTTAAAGCGGATAAAACCGGATTGAACTGGTATAAACCGGTTTAAACTGGAGAAAACCGGATTGAAGAGGTTTAAACCGGATAAAACCGAATTGAACCGGTTTAAACCGGTTTAAACCGGATAAAACCGGATTGAACCGGTTCAAACCGGTTGAAAACGGATAAAACCAAATTGAACCAGTTTAAACCGGATAAAATCAGATTGAACTGGTTTAAAACGTATAAAACCGGACTGAACCAGTTTAAACCCTTTTAAACCAGATGGAAACGAATAGAACCAGTTTAAACCGGATAAAACCGGATTGAACCGGCTTAAACCGGTTTAAACCAGATAAAACCGGATTGAACCGGCTTAAACCGGTTTAAACCGGATAAAACCGGAATGAACTGTTTTAAACCGGTTGAAAACGGATAGAACCAGTTTAAACCGGATAAAACCGGATTGAACCGGCTTAAACCGGTTTAAACCGGATAAAACCTGATTGAACCGGTTTAAACCGGATAAAACCGGATTGAACCGGCTTAAACCGGTTTAAAACGGATAGAACCGGATAGAAACGGTATAAACCGGATAAAACCGGATTGAACCGCTGTAAACCGGTTGAAACCGGATAAAAACGGATTGAAAGGGTTTAAACCGGTTTAAACAGGATAAAACCAGATTGAACTGGTTTAATCCAGTTAAAACAGGATAGAACAGGACAGAAACAGTTTAATCCGATTTAAAAAGGATAGAACCGGATAGAACCGGTCTAAACGAGATAAAACCGGATTGAACCGGTTTAAACCGGTTTAAACCGGATAAAACCGGATTGAACCGGTTCAAACTGGTTTAAACCGGATAAAACCGGATTAAACCGTTTTAAAGCGGTTTAAATCGGATAAAACCAGATTGAACCAGTTTTAGCCGATTAAAACCGGATTGAACTGGTTTAAACCGGTCTAAACTGGATAAAACCGGTTTCAACAGGATAAAACCAGATTGAACCGGTTTAAACCCGATAAAACCGGAGTGAACTGGTTTAAACCGTATAAAAACGGATCGAACCGGTTTAAACCGGATAAAACCGGATTGAACCGTTTCAAACCGGTTTTAAAGGGATAAAACCGGAATGAAACGTTTCAAATCGGTTTTAACCGGATAAAACCGGAATGAACCGGTTTAAACCGGATAAAATCGGATTGAACCGGTTTAAACCGGTTTTAACCGGATAGAACTGGATAGAACTGGTTTAAACCGGATAAAACCGGATTGAAGCGGTTTAAACCGGTTTAAACCGGATAAAATCAGATTGAAACGGTTTAAACGGGATTGATCCGGCTTAAACCGGATAAAACCGGAATGAACTGGTTGAAACCGGTTTAAACCGGAAAAAACGGTTTGAACCGGTTTAAACCGGTTTCAACCGGATAGAACCAGATAGAACCGGTTTAAACTGGATAGAAGCGGATTGAACCGGTTAAAGCCGGTTAAAACCGGAGAAAACCGGGTGGAACCGGCTTAAACCAGTTTAAACCGGAGAAAACCGGATTGAACCGGTTGTAACCGGTTTAAACCGAATATAAACGGATTGAAGCAGTTTAAACCGGTTTAAAACTGATAAAACCGGAATGAACCGGCCTAAACCTGTTTAAACCCGATAGGACCGGTTTAAACTGGATAAAACCGGATTGAACTGGATTAAACTGGTTTAAACCGGATAGAACTGCTTTAAACTGGATAAAATCGATTGAACTTGTTTAAACCGGTTTAAACCGGATAAAACCAGATTGAACCGGTTTTAACCTGAGAAAACCGGATTGAACTGGTTTAAACCGGTTTCAACCAGATAGAACCGGATAGAACCGGTTTAAACTGGATAAAACCGGATTGATCCAGCTTAAACTGGTTTAAACCGGATAAAACCGGATTGAACCGGTACAAACCGGTTTAAACCGGATTAAACCGGAGTGAACTGGTTTAAACCGGATAAAACCGGATTGAACCGGTTCAAACCAGTTTAAACCGGATAAAACCGGAATGAACTGGTTTAAACCGGATAAAATCGGACTGAACCAGTTTAAACCGGATAAAACCGGATCGAACCGTTTCAAACCGGTTTTAACCGGATAAAACCGGAATGAACCGGTTTAAACCGGATAAAACCGGATTGAACCGGTTTAAACCGGATAAAACCGGATTGAACCGGTTTAAACTGGTTTCAACCAGATAGAACCAGATAGAACCGGTTTAAACTGGATAAAACCGGATTGAACCGGCTTAAACCGGTTTAAACCGGATTGAACCGAATCCGGTTTAAACCGGATAAAACCGGATTGAACCGGTTCAAACTGGTTTAAACCGGATAAAACCAGATAAAACCGTTTTAAAGCGGTTTAAACTGGATAAAACCAGATTGAACCGGTTTAAGCTGATTAAAACCGGATTGAACTGGTTTAAACTGGTCTAAACCGGATAAAACCGGTTTAAACCAGATAAAACCGGATTGAAGCGGTTTAAACCGGTTAAAACCGGATAAAATCAGATTGAAACGGTTTAAACCGGATTGATCCGGCTTAAACCGGATAAAACCGGAATGAACTGGTTGAAACCGGTTTAAACCGGAAAAAACGGACTGAACCGGTTTAAAATGGATAAAACCGGATAGAACCGGTTTAATCCGGTTTAAACCAGATAAAAACCGATTGAACCGGTTTAAACCAGTTTAAAGCCGATGAAACCGGATTGAACCGGATTAAACCAGTTTATACTGGATAAACCGGATTGAATCGGTTAAAACCAGTTTAAACTGGATAAAACCAGATTGAACCGGTTTAAAACGGTTTCAACTGGATAGAACCGGATAGAACCGGTTTAAACCGGATAAAAACGGATTGAAGCGGTTTAAACCGGTTCAAACCGGATAAAACCAGATTGAAACGGTTTAAACCGGATAAAACCGGAATGAACTGGTTTAAACCTGATAAACCGTAAAAAACGGATTGAACCGGTTTAAACTGGATAAAACCGATTGATCCGGTTTAAACCGGTTTAAACCTGATAAAACCAGATTGTACCGGTTTAAACCGGATAAAAACGGATAGAACCGGTTTAAACCGGTTTAAACCAGATTGAACAGGATAGAACCGGTTTAAACCGTTTAAAAACGGATTGAACTGGTTTAAACCGGTTTAAACCGGTTCAAACCGGAGGAAACCGGAATGAACCGGTTTAAACTGGATAAAAGCGGATTGAACCGGTTAAAGCCGGTTAAAACCGGAGAAAACCGGGTGGAACCGGGTTAAACCGGTTTAAACCGGAGAAAACCGGATTGAACCGGTTGTAACCGGTTTAAACCGGATATAAACCAATTGAAGCAGTTTAAACCGGTTTAAAACTGATAAAACCAGAATGAACCGGCCTAAACCGGTTTAAACCGGATAAAACCGGATTGAACCGGTTCAAACTGGTTTAAACCGGATTGA
The DNA here is from genome assembly GCF_027409185.1 of Cynocephalus volans. Classification (NCBI taxonomy): domain Eukaryota; kingdom Metazoa; phylum Chordata; class Mammalia; order Dermoptera; family Cynocephalidae; genus Cynocephalus; species Cynocephalus volans. The sequence continues at coordinate 131,489,598 of NC_084470.1, read as the reverse complement.
ACCAGCTTAAACCGGTTTAAACAGAATTAAAGCGGTTTAATCCGGATAAGACCGGATTGAACTGGCTTAAACCGGTTTAAACCGGATAAAACCGGATTGAACCGGTTGAAACCGGTTTAAACCGGATAAAACCGGAATGAACTGGTTTAAACCGGTTTAAAACAGATAGAAGTGGAGAGAAACGGTTTAAACCGGATAAAACCGGATTGAACCGGTGTAAACCGGTTGAAACCGATAAAAACGGATTGAAAGGGTTTAAACCGGTTTAAACTGGATAAAACTGGAATGAACCGGCTTAAACAGGCCTAAACCGGATAAAACCCGATTGAACAGGCTTAAACTGGTATAAAGAGCATAGAACCGGTTTCAACCGGATAAAACCGGATTGAACCGGTTTAAATCGGTTTAAACCGGACAAAACCGGATTGAAACGGATTAAACCAGTTTATACTGGATAAACCAGATTGAATCGGTTAAAACCGGTTTAAACCGGATAAAACAAGATTGAACCGGTTTAAACCGGATCAAACCGGATTGAACCGGATTAAACCGGTTTCAACCGGATAGAACCGGATAGAACCGGTTAAAACCGGATAAAACCCGATTGAAGCGGCTTAAACCGGTTCAAACCGGATAAAACCAGATTGAAACGGTTTAAACCGGATTGAACCGGCTTAAACCGGATAAAACGGGAATGAACTGGTTTAAACCGGATTAAACTGGAAAAAACGGATTGAACCGGTTTAAACTGGATAAAACCGGATTGAACCGGCTTAAACCTGTTTAAACTGGATAGAGCCGGTTTAAACCGGTATCCGGTTTAAAGCGGATAAAACCGGCATGAACCGGCTCAAACCGATTTAAACCGGATAGAACCGGAATGAACTGGTCTAAACCAGATAAAACCGGTTTAAACCAGATAAAACCGGATTGAACCGGTTCAAAACGGTTTCAACCGGATAGAACCGGAATGAACTGGTCTAAACCGGATAAAACCGGTTTAAACCAGATAAAACCGGATTGAACCAGTTCAAACCGGTTTAAACCGGATAAAACCGGAATGAACTGGTTTAAACCGGATAGAACCGGTTGAAACCGGTTGAAACCGGATATAAACGGATTGAAGCATTTTAAACTGGTTTAAAACTGATAAAACCGGAATGAACCGGCCTAAACCGGTTTAAACCGGATACGACCGGTTTAAACTGGATAAAACCGGATTGAACTGGCTGAAACGGGTTTAAACCGGATAGAACCGGTTTAAACAGGATAAAACCGATTGAACCGGTTTAAACAGGTTTAAACCGGATAAAACCGGATTGAACCGGTTTTAACTGGATAAAACCGGATTGAACTGGTTTAAACCGGTTTCAACTGGATAGAACCGGATAGAACCGGTTTAAACTGGATAAAACCGGATTGAACCAGCTTAAACAGGTTTAAACCGGATAAAACCGGATTGAACCGGTTCAAACCGGTTTAAACCGGATAAAACCAGAGTGAACTGGTTTAAACCGGATAAAACCGGATTGAACTGGTTTAAACCGGAGAAAACCGGAATGAACTGGTTTAAACAGGATAAAACCGGACTGAACCAGTTTAAACCGGAAAAAACAGGATTGAAGCATTTCAAACCGGTTTTAACCGGATAAAACCGGAATGAAACGGTTTAAACTGGATAAAACCGGATTGAAACGGTTTCAACCGGATAAAACCGGATTGAACCGGTTTAAACCGGATAAAACCGGATTGAACCGGTATAAACTGGTTTCAACCGGATAGAACCGGATAGAACCGGTTTAAACTGGATAAAACCGGATTGAACCAGCTTAAACCGGTTTAAACAGGATTAAACCGGTTTAAACCGGATAAAACCGGATTGAACCGGCTTAAACCGGTTTAAACCGGATAAAACCGGATTGAACCGGTTCAAACCGGTTTAAACCGGATAAAACCGGAATGAACTGGTTTAAACCGGTTTAAAACGGATAGAAGTGGAGAGAAACGGTTTTAACCGGATAAAACCGGATTGAACCGGTGTAAACCGGTTGAAACCGGATAAAAACGGATTGAAAGGGTTTAAACCGGTTTAAACGGGATAAAACTGGAATGAACCGGCTTAAACAGGTCTAAACCGGATAAAACCCGATTGAACAGGCTTAAACTGGTATAAACAGCATAGAACCAGTTTCAACCGGATAAAACCGGATTGAACCGGATTAAACCGGTTGAAACCGGATAAAACCAGACTGAACCGGTTTAAACTGGATAAAACCGGATTGAATCGGTTTGAACTGGTCTAAACCAGATAAAACCGGATTGAACTGGTTTCAACCGTTTTAAACCGGATAAAACAAGATTGAACCGGTTTAAACCGGATAAAACCGGATTGAACCAGCTTAAACCGGTTTAAACCGGATAAAACTGGATTGAACCGGTTTAAACTGGTTTCAACCGGATAGAACCGGATAGAACCGGTTTAAACTGGATAAAACCGGATTGAACCGGCTTAAACCGGTTTAAACCGGATAAAACCAGATTGAACCGGTTTAAACTGGATAAAACCGGATTGAGCCGGCTTAAACAGGTTTAAACCGGATAAAACCGGATTGAACCGGTTCAAACAGGTTTAAACTGGATAAAACCGGATTGAACCGGTTTAAACTGGTTTCAACCGGGTAGAACCGGTTTAATCCGGTTTAAACCAGATAAAAACCGATTGAACTGGTTTAAACCGGTTTAAAGCGGATAAAACCGGATTGAACTGGTATAAACCGGTTTAAACTGGAGAAAACCGGATTGAAGAGGTTTAAACCGGATAAAACCGAATTGAACCGGTTTAAACCGGTTTAAACCGGATAAAACCGGATTGAACCGGTTCAAACCGGTTGAAAACGGATAAAACCAAATTGAACCAGTTTAAACCGGATAAAATCAGATTGAACTGGTTTAAAACGTATAAAACCGGACTGAACCAGTTTAAACCCTTTTAAACCAGATGGAAACGAATAGAACCAGTTTAAACCGGATAAAACCGGATTGAACCGGCTTAAACCGGTTTAAACCAGATAAAACCGGATTGAACCGGCTTAAACCGGTTTAAACCGGATAAAACCGGAATGAACTGTTTTAAACCGGTTGAAAACGGATAGAACCAGTTTAAACCGGATAAAACCGGATTGAACCGGCTTAAACCGGTTTAAACCGGATAAAACCTGATTGAACCGGTTTAAACCGGATAAAACCGGATTGAACCGGCTTAAACCGGTTTAAAACGGATAGAACCGGATAGAAACGGTATAAACCGGATAAAACCGGATTGAACCGCTGTAAACCGGTTGAAACCGGATAAAAACGGATTGAAAGGGTTTAAACCGGTTTAAACAGGATAAAACCAGATTGAACTGGTTTAATCCAGTTAAAACAGGATAGAACAGGACAGAAACAGTTTAATCCGATTTAAAAAGGATAGAACCGGATAGAACCGGTCTAAACGAGATAAAACCGGATTGAACCGGTTTAAACCGGTTTAAACCGGATAAAACCGGATTGAACCGGTTCAAACTGGTTTAAACCGGATAAAACCGGATTAAACCGTTTTAAAGCGGTTTAAATCGGATAAAACCAGATTGAACCAGTTTTAGCCGATTAAAACCGGATTGAACTGGTTTAAACCGGTCTAAACTGGATAAAACCGGTTTCAACAGGATAAAACCAGATTGAACCGGTTTAAACCCGATAAAACCGGAGTGAACTGGTTTAAACCGTATAAAAAGGGATCGAACCGGTTTAAACCGGATAAAACCGGATTGAACCATTTCAAACCGGTTTTAAAGGGATAAAACCGGAATGAAACGTTTCAAATCGGTTTTAACCGGATAAAACCGGAATGAACCGGTTTAAACCGGATAAAATCGGATTGAACCGGTTTAAACCGGTTTTAACCGGATAGAACTGGATAGAACTGGTTTAAACCGGATAAAACCGGATTGAAGCGGTTTAAACCGGTTTAAACCGGATAAAATCAGATTGAAACGGTTTAAACCGGATTGATCCGGCTTAAACCGGATAAAACCGGAATGAACTGGTTGAAACCGGTTTAAACCGGAAAAAACGGATTGAACCGGTTTAAACCGGTTTCAACCGGATAGAACCAGATAGAACCGGTTTAAACTGGATAAAAGCGGATTGAACCGGTTAAAGCCGGTTAAAACCGGAGAAAACCGGGTGGAACCGGCTTAAACCAGTTTAAACCGGAGAAAACCGGATTGAACCGGTTGTAACCGGTTTAAACCGAATATAAACGGATTGAAGCAGTTTAAACCGGTTTAAAACTGATAAAACCGGAATGAACCGGCCTAAACCTGTTTAAACCCGATAGGACCGGTTTAAACCGGATAAAACCGGATTGAACTGGATTAAACTGGTTTAAACCGGATAGAACTGCTTTAAACTGGATAAAATCGATTGAACTAGTTTAAACCGGTTTAAACCGGATAAAACCAGATTGAACCGGTTTTAACCTGAGAAAACCGGATTGAACTGGTTTAAACCGGTTTCAACCAGATAGAACCGGATAGAACCGGTTTAAACTGGATAAAACCGGATTGATCCAGCTTAAACTGGTTTAAACCGGATAAAACCGGATTGAACCGGTACAAACCGGTTTAAACCGGATTAAACCGGAGTGAACTGGTTTAAACCGGATAAAACCGGATTGAACCGGTTCAAACCAGTTTAAACCGGATAAAACCGGAATGAACTGGTTTAAACCGGATAAAATCGGACTGAACCAGTTTAAACCGGATAAAACCGGATCGAACCGTTTCAAACCGGTTTTAACCGGATAAAACCGGAATGAACCGGTTTAAACCGGATAAAACCGGATTGAACCGGTTTAAACCGGATAAAACCGGATTGAACCGGTTTAAACTGGTTTCAACCAGATAGAACCAGATAGAACCGGTTTAAACTGGATAAAACCGGATTGAACCGGCTTAAACCGGTTTAAACCGGATTGAACCGAATCCGGTTTAAACCGGATAAAACCGGATTGAACCGGTTCAAACTGGTTTAAACCGGATAAAACCAGATAAAACCGTTTTAAAGCGGTTTAAACTGGATAAAACCAGATTGAACCGGTTTAAGCTGATTAAAACCGGATTGAACTGGTTTAAACTGGTCTAAACCGGATAAAACCGGTTTAAACCGGATAAAACCGGATTGAAGCGGTTTAAACCGGTTAAAACCGGATAAAATCAGATTGAAACGGTTTAAACCGGATTGATCCGGCTTAAACCGGATAAAACCGGAATGAACTGGTTGAAACCGGTTTAAACCGGAAAAAACGGACTGAACCGGTTTAAAATGGATAAAACCGGATAGAACCGGTTTAATCCGGTTTCAACCAGATAAAAACCGATTGAACCGGTTTAAACCAGTTTAAAGCCGATGAAACCGGATTGAACCGGATTAAACCAGTTTATACTGGATAAACCGGATTGAATCGGTTAAAACCGGTTTAAACTGGATAAAACCAGATTGAACCGGTTTAAAACGGTTTCAACTGGATAGAACCGGATAGAACCGGTTTAAACCGGATAAAAACGGATTGAAGCGGTTTAAACCGGTTCAAACCGGATAAAACCAGATTGAAACGGTTTAAACCGGATAAAACCGGAATGAACTGGTTTAAACCTGATAAACCGTAAAAAACGGATTGAACCGGTTTACACTGGATAAAACCGATTGATCCGGTTTAAACCGGTTTAAACCTGATAAAACCAGATTGTACCGGTTTAAACCGGATAAAAACGGATAGAACCGGTTTAAACCGGTTTAAACCAGATTGAACCGGATAGAACCGGTTTAAACCGTTTAAAACCGGATTGAACCGGTTTAAACCGGTTTAAACCGGTTCAAACCGGAGGAAACCGGAATGAACCGGTTTAAACTGGATAAAAGCGGATTGAACCGGTTAAAGCCGGTTAAAACCGGAGAAAACCGGGTGGAACCGGCTTAAACCGGTTTAAACCGGAGAAAACCGGATTGAACCGGTTGTAACCGGTTTAAAACGGATATAAACCGATTGAAGCAGTTTAAACCGGTTTAAAACTGATAAAACCAGAATGAACCGGCCTAAACCGGTTTAAACCGGATAAAACCGGATTGAACCAGTTTAAACCCGTTTAAACCAGATAGAAACGGATAGAACCGGTTTAAACCAGATAAAACCGGATTGAACTGGTTTAATCCAGTTAAAACAGGATAGAACAGGACAGAACAAGTTTAATCCGATTTAAAAAGGATAGAACCGGATAGAACCGGTCTAAACGAGATAAAACCGGATTGAACCGGTTTAAACCGGTTTAAACCGGATAAAACCGGATTGAACCGGTTCAAACTGGTTTATACCGGATAAAACCGGATTAAACCGTTTTAAAGCGGTTTAAACCGGATAAAACCAGATTGAACCAGTTTAAGCCGATTAAAACCGGACTGAACTGGTTTAAACCGGTCTAAACCGGATAAAACCGGTTTCAACAGGATAAAACCAGATTGAACCGGTTTAAACCAGATAAAACTGGATTGAACCGGTTCAAACCGGTTTAAACCGGAGAAAACCGGAGTGAACTGGTTTAAACCGGATAAAAACGGATTGAACCGGTTTAAACCGGATAAAACCGGATTGAACCGTTTCAAACCGGTTTTAAACGGATAAAACCGGAATGAACCGTTTTAAACCGGATAAGACAGGATTGAACCGTTTCAAACCGGTCTTAACCGGATAAAACCGGAATGAACCGGTTTAAACTGGATAAAATTGGATTGAACCGGTTTAAACCGGATAAAACCAGATTGAACCGGGTTAAACTGGTTTCAACCGGATAGAACCGGATAGAACCGGTTTAAACTGGATAAAACCGGATTGAACCGGCTTAAACCGGTTTAAACCGGATAAAATCGGATTTAACCGGTTCAAACCGGATATAACCGGATAGAACCGGATAGAACCGGTTTAAAACGGATAAAAGCGGATTGAACCGGTTTAAACCGGTTTAAACCGGATAAAACAGGATTGAACTGGTTTAAACCGGATAAAAGCGGATTGAACCGGTTTAAACCAGTTTCAACCGGATAGAAATGGATAGAACCGGTTTAAACCGGATAAAACCGGATTGAAGCGGTTTAAACCGTTTAAAACCGGATAAAACCAGATTGAAACGGTTTAAACCGGATTGATCCGGCTTAAACCGGATAAAACCGGAATGAACTGGTTTAAACCGGTTTAAACCGGAAAAAACGGATTGAACCGGTTTAAAATGGATAAAACCGGATAGAACCGGTTTAATCCGGTTTAAACCAGATAAAAACCGATTGAACTGGTTTAAACCGGTTTAAAGCGGATAAAACCGGATTGAACTGGTATAAACCGGTTTAAACTGGAGAAAACCGGATTGAAGAGTTTTAAACCGGATAAAACCGAATTGAACCGGTTTAAACCGGTTTAAACCGGATAAAACCGGATTGAACCGGTTCAAACCGGTTGAAAACGGATAAAACCAAATTGAACCAGTTTAAACCGGATAAAATCAGATTGAACTGGTTTAAAACGTATAAAACCGGACTGAACCAGTTTAAACCCTTTTAAACCAGATGGAAACGAATAGAACCAGTTTAAACCGGATAAAACCGGATTGAACCGGCTTAAACCGGTTTAAACCAGATAAAACCGGATTGAACCGGCTTAAACCGGTTTAAACCGGATAAAACCGGAATGAACTGTTTTAAACCGGTTGAAAACGGATAGAACCAGTTTAAACCGGATAAAACCGGATTGAACCGGCTTAAACCGGTTTAAACCGGATAAAACCTGATTGAACCGGTTTAAACCGGATAAAACCGGATTGAACCGGCTTAAACCGGTTTAAAACGGATAGAACCGGATAGAAACGGTATAAACCGGATAAAACCGGATTGAACCGCTGTAAACCGGTTGAAACCGGATAAAAACGGATTGAAAGGGTTTAAACCGGTTTAAACAGGATAAAACCAGATTGAACTGGTTTAATCCAGTTAAAACAGGATAAAACAGGACAGAAACAGTTTAATCCGATTTAAAAAGGATAGAACCGGATAGAACCGGTCTAAACGAGATAAAACCGGATTGAACCGGTTTAAACCGGTTTAAACCGGATAAAACCGGATTGAACCGGTTCAAACTGGTTTAAACCGGATAAAACCGGATTAAACCGTTTTAAAGCGGTTTAAATCGGATAAAACCAGATTGAACCAGTTTTAGCCGATTAAAACCGGATTGAACTGGTTTAAACCGGTCTAAACTGGATAAAACCGGTTTCAACAGGATAAAACCAGATTGAACCGGTTTAAACCCGATAAAACCGGAGTGAACTGGTTTAAACCGTATAAAAACGGATCGAACCGGTTTAAACCGGATAAAACCGGATTGAACCGTTTCAAACCGGTTTTAAAGGGATAAAACCGGAATGAAACGTTTCAAATCGGTTTTAACCGGATAAAACCGGAATGAACCGGTTTAAACCGGATAAAATCGGATTGAACCGGTTTAAACCGGTTTTAACCGGATAGAACTGGATAGAACTGGTTTAAACCGGATAAAACCGGATTGAAGCGGTTTAAACCGGTTTAAACCGGATAAAATCAGATTGAAACGGTTTAAACCGGATTGATCCGGCTTAAACCGGATAAAACCGGAATGAACTGGTTGAAACCGGTTTAAACCGGAAAAAACGGATTGAACCGGTTTAAACCGGTTTCAACCGGATAGAACCAGATAGAACCGGTTTAAACTGGATAAAAGCGGATTGAACCGGTTAAAGCCGGTTAAAACCGGAGAAAACCGGGTGGAACCGGCTTAAACCAGTTTAAACCGGAGAAAACCGGATTGAACCGGTTGTAACCGGTTTAAACCGAATATAAACGGATTGAAGCAGTTTAAACCGGTTTAAAACTGATAAAACCGGAATGAACCGGCCTAAACCTGTTTAAACCCGATAGGACCGGTTTAAACCGGATAAAACCGGATTGAACTGGATTAAACTGGTTTAAACCGGATAGAACTGCTTTAAACTGGATAAAATCGATTGAACTAGTTTAAACCGGTTTAAACCGGATAAAACCAGATTGAACCGGTTTTAACCTGAGAAAACCGGATTGAACCGGCTTAAACCGGTTTAAAACGGATAGAACCGGATAGAAACGGTATAAACCGGATAAAACCGGATTGAACCGCTGTAAACCGGTTGAAACCGGATAAAAACGGATTGAAAGGGTTTAAACCGGTTTAAACAGGATAAAACCAGATTGAACTGGTTTAATCCAGTTAAAACAGGATAAAACAGGACAGAAACAGTTTAATCCGATTTAAAAAGGATAGAACCGGATAGAACCGGTCTAAACGAGATAAAACCGGATTGAACCGGTTTAAACCGGTTTAAACCGGATAAAACCGGATTGAACCGGTTCAAACTGGTTTAAACCGGATAAAACCGGATTAAACCGTTTTAAAGCGGTTTAAATCGGATAAAACCAGATTGAACCAGTTTTAGCCGATTAAAACCGGATTGAACTGGTTTAAACCGGTCTAAACTGGATAAAACCGGTTTCAACAGGATAAAACCAGATTGAACCGGTTTAAACCGGATAAAACCTGATTGAACCGGTTTAAACCGGATAAAACCGGATTGAACCGGCTTAAACCGGTTTAAAACGGATAGAACCGGATAGAAACGGTATAAACCGGATAAAACCGGATTGAACCGCTGTAAACCGGTTGAAACCGGATAAAAACGGATTGAAAGGGTTTAAACCGGTTTAAACAGGATAAAACCAGATTGAACTGGTTTAATCCAGTTAAAACAGGATAAAACAGGACAGAAACAGTTTAATCCGATTTAAAAAGGATAGAACCGGATAGAACCGGTCTAAACGAGATAAAACCGGATTGAACCGGTTTAAACCGGTTTAAACCGGATAAAACCGGATTGAACCGGTTCAAACTGGTTTAAACCGGATAAAACCGGATTAAACCGTTTTAAAGCGGTTTAAATCGGATAAAACCAGATTGAACCAGTTTTAGCCGATTAAAACCGGATTGAACTGGTTTAAACCGGTCTAAACTGGATAAAACCGGTTTCAACAGGATAAAACCAGATTGAACCGGTTTAAACCCGATAAAACCGGAGTGAACTGGTTTAAACCGTATAAAAACGGATCGAACCGGTTTAAACCGGATAAAACCGGATTGAACCGTTTCAAACCGGTTTTAAAGGGATAAAACCGGAATGAAACGTTTCAAATCGGTTTTAACCGGATAAAACCGGAATGAACCGGTTTAAACCGGATAAAATCGGATTGAACCGGTTTAAACCGGTTTTAACCGGATAGAACTGGATAGAACTGGTTTAAACCGGATAAAACCGGATTGAAGCGGTTTAAACCGGTTTAAACCGGATAAAATCAGATTGAAACGGTTTAAACCGGATTGATCCGGCTTAAACCGGATAAAACCGGAATGAACTGGTTGAAACCGGTTTAAACCGGAAAAAACGGATTGAACCGGTTTAAACCGGTTTCAACCGGATAGAACCAGATAGAACCGGTTTAAACTGGATAAAAGCGGATTGAACCGGTTAAAGCCGGTTAAAACCGGAGAAAACCGGGTGGAACCGGCTTAAACCAGTTTAAACCGGAGAAAACCGGATTGAACCGGTTGTAACCGGTTTAAACCGAATATAAACGGATTGAAGCAGTTTAAACCGGTTTAAAACTGATAAAACCGGAATGAACCGGCCTAAACCTGTTTAAACCCGATAGGACCGGTTTAAACCGGATAAAACCGGATTGAACTGGATTAAACTGGTTTAAACCGGATAGAACTGCTTTAAACTGGATAAAATCGATTGAACTAGTTTAAACCGGTTTAAACCGGATAAAACCAGATTGAACCGGTTTTAACCTGAGAAAACCGGATTGAACTGGTTTAAACCGGTTTCAACCAGATAGAACCGGATAGAACCGGTTTAAACTGGATAAAACCGGATTGATCCAGCTTAAACTGGTTTAAACCGGATAAAACCGGATTGAACCGGTACAAACCGGTTTAAACCGGATTAAACCGGAGTGAACTGGTTTAAACCGGATAAAACCGGATTGAACCGGTTCAAACCAGTTTAAACCGGATAAAACCGGAATGAACTGGTTTAAACCGGATAAAATCGGACTGAACCAGTTTAAACCGGATAAAACCGGATCGAACCGGTTTAAACTGGTTTCAACCAGATAGAACCAGATAGAACCGGTTTAAACTGGATAAAACCGGATTGAACCGGCTTAAACCGGTTTAAACCGGATTGAACCGAATCTGGTTTAAACCGGATAAAACCGGATTGAACCGGTTCAAACTGGTTTAAACCGGATAAAACCAGATAAAACCGTTTTAAAGCGGTATAAACTGGATAAAACCAGATTGAACCGGTTTAAGCTGATTAAAACCGGATTGAACTGGTTTAAACTGGTCTAAACCGGATAAAACCGGTTTAAACCGGATAAAACCGGAATGAACTGGTTTAAACCGGATAGAACCGGTTTAAACCAGATAAAACCGGATTGAACCGGTTCAAACCGGTTTAAACCGGATAAAACCGGAATGAACTGGTTTAAACCGGATAGAACCGGTTGAAACCGGTTGAAACCGGATATAAACGGATTGAAGCATTTTAAACTGGTTTAAAACTGATAAAACCGGAATGAACCGGCCTAAACCGGTTTAAACCGGATACGACCGGTTTAAACTGGATAAAACCGGATTGAACTGGCTGAAACGGGTTTAAACCGGATAGAACCGGTTTAAACAGGATAAAACCGATTGAACCGGTTTAAACAGGTTTAAACCGGATAAAACCGGATTGAACCGGTTTTAACTGGATAAAACCGGATTGAACTGGTTTAAACCGGTTTCAACTGGATAGAACCGGATAGAACCGGTTTAAACTGGATAAAACCGGATTGAACCAGCTTAAACAGGTTTAAACCGGATAAAACCGGATTGAACCGGTTCAAACCGGTTTAAACCGGATAAAACCAGAGTGAACTGGTTTAAACCGGATAAAACCGGATTGAACCGGTTTAAACCGGATAAAACCGGAATGAACTGGTTTAAACAGGATAAAACCGGACTGAACCAGTTTAAACCGGAAAAAACAGGATTGAAGCATTTCAAACCGGTTTTAACCGGATAAAACCGGAATGAAACGGTTTAAACCGGATAAAACCGGATTGAAACGGTTTCAACCGGATAAAACCGGATTGAACCGGTTTAAACCGGATAAAACCGGATTGAACCGGTATAAACTGGTTTCAACCGGATAGAACCGGATAGAACCGGTTTAAACTGGATAAAACCGGATTGAACCAGCTTAAACCGGTTTAAACAGGATTAAACCGGTTTAAACCGGATAAAACCGGATTGAACCGGCTTAAACCGGTCTAAACCGGATAAAACCGGATTGAACCGGTTCAAACCGGTTTAAACCGGATAAAACCGGAATGAACTGGTTTAAACCGGTTTAAAACGGATAGAAGTGGAGAGAAACGGTTTTAACCGGATAAAACCGGATTGAACCGGTGTAAACCGGTTGAAACCGGATAAAAACGGATTGAAAGGGTTTAAACCGGTTTAAACGGGATAAAACTGGAATGAACCGGCTTAAACAGGTCTAAACCGGATAAAACCCGATTGAACAGGCTTAAACTGGTATAAACAGCATAGAACCAGTTTCAACCGGATAAAACCGGATTGAACCGGATTAAACCGGTTGAAACCGGATAAAACCAGACTGAACCGGTTTAAACTGGATAAAACCGGATTGAACCGGTTTGAACTGGTCTAAACCAGATAAAACCGGATTGAACTGGTTTCAACCGTTTTAAACCGGATAAAACAAGATTGAACCGGTTTAAACCGGATAAAACCGGATTGAACCAGCTTAAACCGGTTTAAACTGGTTTCAACCGGATAGAACCGGATAGAACCGGTTTAAACTGGATAAAACCGGATTGAACCGGCTTAAACCGGTTTAAACCGGATAAAACCAGATTGAACCGGTTTAAACTGGATAAAACCGGATTGAGCCGGCTTAAACAGGTTTAAACCGGATAAAACCGGATTGAACCGGTTCAAACAGGTTTAAACTGGATAAAACCGGATTGAACCGGTTTAAACTGGTTTCAACCGGGTAGAACCGGTTTAATCCGGTTTAAACCAGATAAAAACCGATTGAACTGGTTTAAACCGGTTTAAAGCGGATAAAACCGGATTGAACTGGTATAAACCGGTTTAAACTGGAGAAAACCGGATTGAAGAGGTTTAAACCGGATAAAACCGAATTGAACCGGTTTAAACCGGTTTAAACCGGATAAAACCGGATTGAACCGGTTCAAACCGGTTGAAAACGGATAAAACCAAATTGAACCAGTTTAAACCGGATAAAATCAGATTGAACTGGTTTAAAACGTATAAAACCGGACTGAACCAGTTTAAACCCTTTTAAACCAGATGGAAACGAATAGAACCAGTTTAAACCGGATAAAACCGGATTGAACCGGCTTAAACCGGTTTAAACCAGATAAAACCGGATTGAACCGGCTTAAACCGGTTTAAACCGGATAAAACCGGAATGAACTGTTTTAAACCGGTTGAAAACGGATAGAACCAGTTTAAACCGGATAAAACCGGATTGAACCGGCTTAAACCGGTTTAAACCGGATAAAACCTGATTGAACCGGTTTAAACCGGATAAAACCGGATTGAACCGGCTTAAACCGGTTTAAAACGGATAGAACCGGATAGAAACGGTATAAACCGGATAAAACCGGATTGAACCGCTGCAAACCGGTTGAAACCGGATAAAAACGGATTGAAAGGGTTTAAACCGGTTTAAACAGGATAAAACCAGATTGAACTGGTTTAATCCAGTTAAAACAGGATAGAACAGGACAGAAACAGTTTAATCCGATTTAAAAAGGATAGAACCGGATAGAACCGGTCTAAACGAGATAAAACCGGATTGAACCGGTTTAAACCGGTTTAAACCGGATAAAACCGGATTGAACCGGTTCAAACTGGTTTAAACCGGATAAAACCGGATTAAACCGTTTTAAAGCGGTTTAAATCGGATAAAACCAGATTGAACCAGTTTTAGCCGATTAAAACCGGATTGAACTGGTTTAAACCGGTCTAAACTGGATAAAACCGGTTTCAACAGGATAAAACCAGATTGAACCGGTTTAAACCCGATAAAACCGGAGTGAACTGGTTTAAACCGTATAAAAACGGATCGAACCGGTTTAAACCGGATAAAACCGGATTGAACCGTTTCAAACCGGTTTTAAAGGGATAAAACCGGAATGAAACGTTTCAAATCGGTTTTAACCGGATAAAACCGGAATGAACCGGTTTAAACCGGATAAAATCGGATTGAACCGGTTTAAACCGGTTTTAACCGGATAGAACTGGATAGAACTGGTTTAAACCGGATAAAACCGGATTGAAGCGGTTTAAACCGGTTTAAACCGGATAAAATCAGATTGAAACGGTTTAAACCGGATTGATCCGGCTTAAACCGGATAAAACCGGAATGAACTGGTTGAAACCGGTTTAAACCGGAAAAAACGGATTGAACCGGTTTAAACCGGTTTCAACCGGATAGAACCAGATAGAACCGGTTTAAACTGGATAAAAGCGGATTGAACCGGTTAAAGCCGGTTAAAACCGGAGAAAACCGGGTGGAACCGGCTTAAACCAGTTTAAACCGGAGAAAACCGGATTGAACCGGTTGTAACCGGTTTAAACCGAATATAAACGGATTGAAGCAGTTTAAACCGGTTTAAAACTGATAAAACCGGAATGAACCGGCCTAAACCTGTTTAAACCCGATAGGACCGGTTTAAACCGGATAAAACCGGATTGAACAGGTTTAAACTGGTTTCAACCAGATAGAACCAGATAGAACCGGTTTAAACTGGATAAAACCGGATTGAACCGGCTTAAACCGGTTTAAACCGGATTGAACCGAATCCGGTTTAAACCGGATAAAACCGGATTGAACCGGTTCAAACTGGTTTAAACCGGATAAAACCAGATAAAACCGTTTTAAAGCGGTTTAAACTGGATAAAACCAGATTGAACCGGTTTAAGCTGATTAAAACCGGATTGAACTGGTTTAAACTGGTCTAAACCGGATAAAACCGGTTTAAACCGGATAAAACCGGATTGAAGCGGTTTAAACCGGTTAAAACCGGATAAAATCAGATTGAAACGGTTTAAACCGGATTGATCCGGCTTAAACCGGATTAAACCGGAATGAACTGGTTGAAACCGGTTTAAACCGGAAAAAACGGACTGAACCGGTTTAAAATGGATAAAACCGGATAGAACCGGTTTAATCCGGTTTAAACCAGATAAAAACCGATTGAACCGGTTTAAACCAGTTTAAAGCGGATGAAACCGGATTGAACCGGATTAAACCAGTTTATACTGGATAAACCGGATTGAATCGGTTAAAACCGGTTTAAACTGGATAAAACCAGATTGAACCGGTTTAAAACGGTTTCAACTGGATAGAACCGGATAGAACCGGTTTAAACCGGATAAAAACGGATTGAAGCGGTTTAAACCGGTTCAAACCGGATAAAACCAGATTGAAACGGTTTAAACCGGATAAAACCGGAATGAACTGGTTTAAACCTGATAAACCGTAAAAAACGGATTGAACCGGTTTAAACTGGATAAAACGGATTGATCCGGTTTAAACCGGTTTAAACCTGATAAAACCAGATTGTACCGGTTTAAACCGGATAAAAACGGATAGAACCGGTTTAAACCGGTTTAAACCAGATTGAACCGGATAGAACCGGTTTAAACCGTTTAAAACCGGATTGAACTGGTTTAAACCGGTTTAAACCGGTTCAAACCGGAGGAAACCGGAATGAACCGGTTTAAACTGGATAAAAGCGGATTGAACCGGTTAAAGCCGGTTAAAACCGGAGAAAACCGGGTGGAACCGGCTTAAACCGGTTTAAACCGGAGAAAACCGGATTGAACCGGTTGTAACCGGTTTAAACCGGATATAAACCGATTGAAGCAGTTTAAACCGGTTTAAAACTGATAAAACCAGAATGAACCGGCCTAAACCGGTTTAAACCGGATAAAACCGGATTGAACCGGTTCAAACTGGTTTAAACCGGATTGAACCAGCTTAAACCGGTTTAAACAGAATTAAAGCGGTTTAATCCGGATAAGACCGGATTGAACTGGCTTAAACCGGTTTAAACCGGATAAAACCGGATTGAACCGGTTGAAACCGGTTTAAACCGGATAAAACCGGAATGAACTGGTTTAAACCGGTTTAAAACAGATAGAAGTGGAGAGAAACGGTTTAAACCGGATAAAACCGGATTGAACCGGTGTAAACCGGTTGAAACCGGATAAAAACGGATTGAAAGGGTTTAAACCGGTTTAAACTGGATAAAACTGGAATGAACCGGCTTAAACAGGCCTAAACCGGATAAAACCCGATTGAACAGGCTTAAACTGGTATAAAGAGCATAGAACCGGTTTCAACCGGATAAAACCGGATTGAACCGGTTCAAACTGGTTTAAACCGGATAAAACCAGATAAAACCGTTTTAAAGCGGTTTAAACTGGATAAAACCAGATTGAACCGGTTTAAGCTGATTAAAACCGGATTGAACTGGTTTAAACTGGTCTAAACCGGATAAAACCGGTTTAAACCGGAAAAAACCGGATTGAAGCGGTTTAAACCGGTTAAAACCGGATAAAATCAGATTGAAACGGTTTAAACCGGATTGATCCGGCTTAAACCGGATAAAACCGGAATGAACTGGTTGAAACCGGTTTAAACCGGAAAAAACGGACTGAACCGGTTTAAAATGGATAAAACCGGATAGAACCGGTTTAATCCGGTTTAAACCAGATAAAAACCGATTGAACCGGTTTAAACCAGTTTAAAGCGGATGAAACCGGATTGAACCGGATTAAACCAGTTTATACTGGATAAACCGGATTGAATCGGTTAAAACCGGTTTAAACTGGATAAAACCAGATTGAACCGGTTTAAAACGGTTTCAACTGGATAGAACCGGATAGAACCGGTTTAAACCGGATAAAAACGGATTGAAGCGGTTTAAACCGGTTCAAACCGGATAAAACCAGATTGAAACGGTTTAAACCGGATAAAACCGGAATGAACTGGTTTAAACCTGATAAACCGTAAAAAACGGATTGAACCGGTTTAAACTGGATAAAACCGATTGATCCGGTTTAAACCGGTTTAAACCTGATAAAACCAGATTGTACCGGTTTAAACCGGATAAAAACGGATAGAACCGGTTTAAACCGGTTTAAACCAGATTGAACCGGATAGAACCGGTTTAAACCGTTTAAAACCGGATTGAACTGGTTTAAACCGGTTTAAACCGGTTCAAACCGGAGGAAACCGGAATGAACCGGTTTAAACTGGATAAAAGCGGATTGAACCGGTTAAAGCCAGTTAAAACCGGAGAAAACCGGGTGGAACCGGCTTAAACCGGTTTAAACCGGAGAAAACCGGATTGAACCGGTTGTAACCGGTTTAAACCGGATATAAACCGATTGAAGCAGTTTAAACCGGTTTAAAACTGATAAAACCAGAATGAACCGGCCTAAACCGGTTTAAACCGGATAAAACCGGATTGAACCGGTTCAAACTGGTTTAAACCGGATTGAACCAGCTTAAACCAGTTTAAACAGAATTAAAGCGGTTTAATCCGGATAAGACCGGATTGAACTGGCTTAAACCGGTTTAAACCGGATAAAACCGGATTGAACCGGTTGAAACCGGTTTAAACCGGATAAAACCGGAATGAACTGGTTTAAACCGGTTTAAAACAGATAGAAGTGGAGAGAAACGGTTTAAACCGGATAAAACCGGATTGAACCGGTGTAAACCGGTTGAAACCGGATAAAAACGGATTGAAAGGGTTTAAACTGGTTTAAACTGGATAAAACTGGAATGAACCGGCTTAAACAGGCCTAAACCGGATAAAACCCGATTGAACAGGCTTAAACTGGTATAAAGAGCATAGAACCGGTTTCAACCGGATAAAACCGGATTGAACCGGTTTAAATCGGTTTAAACCGGACAAAACCGGATTGAAACGGATTAAACCAGTTTATACTGGATAAACCAGATTGAATCGGTTAAAACCAGTTTAAACCGGATAAAACAAGATTGAACCGGTTTAAACCGGATCAAACCGGATTGAACCGGATTAAACCGGTTTCAACCGGATAGAACCGGATAGAACCGGTTTAAACCGGATAAAACCCGATTGAAGCAGCTTAAACCGGTTCAAACCGGATAAAACCAGATTGAAACGGTTTAAACCGGATTGAACCGGCTTAAACCGGATAAAACGGGAATGAACTGGTTTAAACCGGATTAAACTGGAAAAAACGGATTGAACCGGTTTAAACTGGATAAAACCGGATTGAACCGGCTTAAACCTGTTTAAACTGGATAGAGCCGGTTTAAACCGGTATCCGGTTTAAAGCGGATAAAACCGGCATGAACCGGCTCAAACCGATTTAAACCGGATAGAACCGGAATGAACTGGTCTAAACCAGATAAAACCGGTTTAAACCAGATAAAACCGGATTGAACCGGTTCAAAACGGTTTCAACCGGATAGAACCGGAATGAACTGGTCTAAACCGGATAAAACCGGTTTAAACCAGATAAAACCGGATTGAACCAGTTCAAACCGGTTTAAACCGGATAAAACCGGAATGAACTGGTTTAAACCGGATAGAACCGGTTGAAACCGGTTGAAACCGGATATAAACGGATTGAAGCATTTTAAACTGGTTTAAAACTGATAAAACCGGAATGAACCGGCCTAAACCGGTTTAAACCGGATACGACCGGTTTAAACTGGATAAAACCGGATTGAACTGGCTGAAACGGGTTTAAACCGGATAGAACCGGTTTTAAACAGGATAAAACCGATTGAACCGGTTTAAACAGGTTTAAACCGGATAAAACCGGATTGAACCGGTTTTAACTGGATAAAACCGGATTGAACTGGTTTAAACCGGTTTCAACTGGATAGAACCGGATAGAACCGGTTTAAACTGGATAAAACCGGATTGAACCAGCTTAAACAGGTTTAAACCGGATAAAACCGGATTGAACCGGTTCAAACCGGTTTAAACCGGATAAAACCAGAGTGAACTGGTTTAAACCGGATAAAACCGGATTGAACCGGTTTAAACCGGATAAAACCGGAATGAACTGGTTTAAACAGGATAAAACCGGACTGAACCAGTTTAAACCGGAAAAAACAGGATTGAAGCATTTCAAACCGGTTTTAACCGGATAAAACCGGAATGAAACGGATTAAACCGGATAAAACCGGATTGAAACGGTTTCAACTGGATAAAACCGGATTGAACCGGTTTAAACCGGATAAAACCGGATTGAACCGGTATAAACTGGTTTCAACCGGATAGAACCGGATAGAACCGGTTTAAACTGGATAAAACCGGATTGAACCAGCTTAAACCGGTTTAAACAGGATTAAACCGGTTTAAACCGGATAAAACCGGATTGAACCGGCTTAAACCGGTTTAAACCGGATAAAACCGGATTGAACCGGTTCAAACCGGTTTAAACCGGATAAAACCGGAATGAACTGGTTTAAACCGGTTTAAAACGGATAGAAGTGGAGAGAAACGGTTTTAACCGGATAAAACCGGATTGAACCGGTGTAAACCGGTTGAAACCGGATAAAAACGGATTGAAAGGGTTTAAACCGGTTTAAACGGGATAAAACTGGAATGAACCGGCTTAAACAGGTCTAAACCGGATAAAACCCGATTGAACAGGCTTAAACTGGTATAAACAGCATAGAACCAGTTTCAACCGGATAAAACCGGATTGAACCGGATTAAACCGGTTGAAACCGGATAAAACCAGACTGAACCGGTTTAAACTGGATAAAACCGGATTGAACCGGTTTGAACTGGTCTAAACCAGATAAAACCGGATTGAACTGGTTTCAACCGTTTTAAACCGGATAAAACAAGATTGAACCGGTTTAAACCGGATAAAACCGGATTGAACCAGCTTAAACCGGTTTAAACTGGTTTCAACCGGATAGAACCGGATAGAACCGGTTTAAACTGGATAAAACCGGATTGAACCGGCTTAAACCGGTTTAAACCGGATAAAACCAGATTGAACCGGTTTAAACTGGATAAAACCGGATTGAGCCGGCTTAAACAGGTTTAAACCGGATAAAACCGGATTGAACCGGTTCAAACAGGTTTAAACTGGATAAAACCGGATTGAACCGGTTTAAACTGGTTTCAACCGGGTAGAACCGGTTTAATCCGGTTTAAACCAGATAAAAACCGATTGAACTGGTTTAAACCGGTTTAAAGCGGATAAAACCGGATTGAACTGGTATAAACCGGTTTAAACTGGAGAAAACCGGATTGAAGAGGTTTAAACCGGATAAAACCGAATTGAACCGGTTTAAACCGGTTTAAACCGGATAAAACCGGATTGAACCGGTTCAAACCGGTTGAAAACGGATAAAACCAAATTGAACCAGTTTAAACCGGATAAAATCAGATTGAACTGGTTTAAAACGTATAAAACCGGACTGAACCAGTTTAAACCCTTTTAAACCAGATGGAAACGAATAGAACCAGTTTAAACCGGATAAAACCGGATTGAACCGGCTTAAACCGGTTTAAACCAGATAAAACCGGATTGAACCGGCTTAAACCGGTTTAAACCGGATAAAACCGGAATGAACTGTTTTAAACCGGTTGAAAACGGATAGAACCAGTTTAAACCGGATAAAACCGGATTGAACCGGCTTAAACCGGTTTAAACCGGATAAAACCTGATTGAACCGGTTTAAACCGGATAAAACCGGATTGAACCGGCTTAAACCGGTTTAAAACGGATAGAACCGGATAGAAACGGTATAAACCGGATAAAACCGGATTGAACCGCTGTAAACCGGTTGAAACCGGATAAAAACGGATTGAAAGGGTTTAAACCGGTTTAAACAGGATAAAACCAGATTGAACTGGTTTAATCCAGTTAAAACAGGATAGAACAGGACAGAAACAGTTTAATCCGATTTAAAAAGGATAGAACCGGATAGAACCGGTCTAAACGAGATAAAACCGGATTGAACCGGTTTAAACCGGTTTAAACCGGATAAAACCGGATTGAACCGGTTCAAACTGGTTTAAACCGGATAAAACCGGATTAAACCGTTTTAAAGCGGTTTAAATCGGATAAAACCAGATTGAACCAGTTTTAGCTGATTAAAACCGGATTGAACTGGTTTAAACCGGTCTAAACTGGATAAAACCGGTTTCAACAGGATAAAACCAGATTGAACCGGTTTAAACCCGATAAAACCGGAGTGAACTGGTTTAAACCGTATAAAAACGGATCGAACCGGTTTAAACCGGATAAAACCGGATTGAACCGTTTCAAACCGGTTTTAAAGGGATAAAACCGGAATGAAACGTTTCAAATCGGTTTTAACCGGATAAAACCGGAATGAACCGGTTTAAACCGGATAAAATCGGATTGAACCGGTTTAAACCGGTTTTAACCGGATAGAACTGGATAGAACTGGTTTAAACCGGATAAAACCAGATTGAAGCGGTTTAAACCGGTTTAAACCGGATAAAATCAGATTGAAACGGTTTAAACCGGATTGATCCGGCTTAAACCGGATAAAACCGGAATGAACTGGTTGAAACCGGTTTAAACCGGAAAAAACGGATTGAACCGGTTTAAACCGGTTTCAACCGGATAGAACCAGATAGAACCGGTTTAAACTGGATAAAAGCGGATTGAACCGGTTAAAGCCGGTTAAAACCGGAGAAAACCGGGTGGAACCGGCTTAAACCAGTTTAAACCGGAGAAAACCGGATTGAACCGGTTGTAACCGGTTTAAACCGAATATAAACGGATTGAAGCAGTTTAAACCGGTTTAAAACTGATAAAACCGGAATGAACCGGCCTAAACCTGTTTAAACCCGATAGGACCGGTTTAAACCGGATAAAACCGGATTGAACAGGTTTAAACTGGTTTCAACCAGATAGAACCAGATAGAACCGGTTTAAACTGGATAAAACCGGATTGAACCGGCTTAAACCGGTTTAAACCGGATTGAACCGAATCCGGTTTAAACCGGATAAAACCGGATTGAACCGGTTCAAACTGGTTTAAACCGGATAAAACCAGATAAAACCGTTTTAAAGCGGTTTAAACTGGATAAAACCAGATTGAACCGGTTTAAGCTGATTAAAACCGGATTGAACTGGTTTAAACTGGTCTAAACCGGATAAAACCGGTTTAAACCGGATAAAACCGGATTGAAGCGGTTTAAACCGGTTAAAACCGGATAAAATCAGATTGAAACGGTTTAAACCGGATTGATCCGGCTTAAACCGGATAAAACCGGAATGAACTGGTTGAAACCGGTTTAAACCGGAAAAAACGGACTGAACCGGTTTAAAATGGATAAAACCGGATAGAACCGGATTAAACCAGTTTATACTGGATAAACCGGATTGAATCGGTTAAAACCGGTTTAAACTGGATAAAACCAGATTGAACCGGTTTAAAACGGTTTCAACTGGATAGAACCGGATAGAACCGGTTTAAACCGGATAAAAACGGATTGAAGCGGTTTAAACCGGTTCAAACCGGATAAAACCAGATTGAAACGGTTTAAACCGGATAAAACCGGAATGAACTGGTTTAAACCTGATAAACCGTAAAAAACGGATTGAACCGGTTTAAACTGGATAAAACCGATTGATCCGGTTTAAACCGGTTTAAACCTGATAAAACCAGATTGTACCGGTTTAAACCGGATAAAAACGGATAGAACCGGTTTAAACCGGTTTAAACCAGATTGAACCGGATAGAACCGGTTTAAACCGTTTAAAACCGGATTGAACTGGTTTAAACCGGTTTAAACCGGTTCAAACCGGAGGAAACCGGAATGAACCGGTTTAAACTGGATAAAAGCGGATTGAACCGGTTAAAGCCGGTTAAAACCGGAGAAAACCGGGTGGAACCGGCTTAAACCGGTTTAAACCGGAGAAAACCGGATTGAACCGGTTGTAACCGGTTTAAACCGGATATAAACCGATTGAAGCAGTTTAAACCGGTTTAAAACTGATAAAACCAGAATGAACCGGCCTAAACCGGTTTAAACCGGATAAAACCGGATTGAACCGGTTCAAACTGGTTTAAACCGGATTGAACCAGCTTAAACCGGTTTAAACAGAATTAAAGCGGTTTAATCAGGATAAGACCGGATTGAACTGGCTTAAACCGGTTTAAACCGGATAAAACCGGATTGAACCGGTTGAAACCGGTTTAAACCGGATAAAACCGGAATGAACTGGTTTAAACCGGTTTAAAACAGATAGAAGTGGAGAGAAACGGTTTAAACCGGATAAAACCGGATTGAACCGGTGTAAACCGGTTGAAACCGGATAAAAACGGATTGAAAGGGTTTAAACCGGTTTAAACTGGATAAAACTGGAATGAACCGGCTTAAACAGGCCTAAACCGGATAAAACCCGATTGAACAGGCTTAAACTGGTATAAAGAGCATAGAACCGGTTTCAACCGGATAAAACCGGATTGAACCGGTTTAAATCGGTTTAAACCGGACAAAACCGGATTGAAACGGATTAAACCAGTTTATACTGGATAAACCAGATTGAATCGGTTAAAACCAGTTTAAACCGGATAAAACAAGATTGAACCGGTTTAAACCGGATCAAACCGGATTGAACCGGATTAAACCGGTTTCAACCGGATAGAACCGGATAGAACCGGTTTAAACCGGATAAAACCCGATTGAAGCGGCTTAAACCGGTTCAAACCGGATAAAACCAGATTGAAACGGTTTAAACCGGATTGAACCGGCTTAAACCGGATAAAACGGGAATGAACTGGTTTAAACCGGATTAAACTGGAAAAAACGGATTGAACCGGTTTAAACTGGATAAAACCGGATTGAACCGGCTTAAACCTGTTTAAACTGGATAGAGCCGGTTTAAACCGGTATCCGGTTTAAAGCGGATAAAACCGGCATGAACCGGCTCAAACCGATTTAAACCGGATAGAACCGGAATGAACTGGTCTAAACCAGATAAAACCGGTTTAAACCAGATAAAACCGGATTGAACCGGTTCAAAACGGTTTCAACCGGATAGAACCAGAATGAACTGGTCTAAACCGGATAAAACCGGTTTAAACCAGATAAAACCGGATTGAACCGGTTCAAACCAGTTTAAACCGGATAAAACCGGAATGAACTGGTTTAAACCGGATAGAACCGGTTGAAACCGGTTGAAACCGGATATAAACGGATTGAAGCATTTTAAACTGGTTTAAAACTGATAAAACCGGAATGAACCGGCCTAAACCGGTTTAAACCGGATACGACCGGTTTAAACTGGATAAAACCGGATTGAACTGGCTGAAACGGGTTTAAACCGGATAGAACCGGTTTAAACAGGATAAAACCGATTGAACCGGTTTAAACAGGTTTAAACCGGATAAAACCGGATTGAACCGGTTTTAACTGGATAAAACCGGATTGAACTGGTTTAAACCAGTTTCAACTGGATAGAACCGGATAGAACCGGTTTAAACTGGATAAAACCGGATTGAACCAGCTTAAACAGGTTTAAACCGGATAAAACCGGATTGAACCGGTTCAAACCGGTTTAAACCGGATAAAACCAGAGTGAACTGGTTTAAACCGGATAAAACCGGATTGAACCGGTTTAAACCGGATAAAACCGGAATGAACTGGTTTAAACAGGATAAAACCGGACTGAACCAGTTTAAACCGGAAAAAACAGGATTGAAGCATTTCAAACCGGTTTTAACCGGATAAAACCGGAATGAAACGGTTTAAACCGGATAAAACCGGATTGAAACGGTTTCAACCGGATAAAACCGGATTGAACCGGTTTAAACCGGATAAAACCGGATTGAACCGGTATAAACTGGTTTCAACCGGATAGAACCGGATAGAACCGGTTTAAACTGGATAAAACCGGATTGAACCAGCTTAAACCGGTTTAAACAGGATTAAACCGGTTTAAACCGGATAAAACCGGATTGAACCGGCTTAAACCGGTTTAAACCGGATAAAACCGGATTGAACCGGTTCAAACCGGTTTAAACCGGATAAAACCGGAATGAACTGGTTTAAACCGGTTTAAAACGGATAGAAGTGGAGAGAAACGGTTTTAACCGGATAAAACCAGATTGAACCGGTATAAACCGGTTGAAACCGGATAAAAACGGATTGAAAGGGTTTAAACCGGTTTAAACGGGATAAAACTGGAATGAACCGGCTTAAACAGGTCTAAACCGGATAAAACCCGATTGAACAGGCTTAAACTGGTATAAACAGCATAGAACCAGTTTCAACCGGATAAAACCGGATTGAACCGGATTAAACCGGTTGAAACCGGATAAAACCAGACTGAACCGGTTTAAACTGGATAAAACCGGATTGAACCGGTTTGAACTGGTCTAAACCAGATAAAACCGGATTGAACTGGTTTCAACCGTTTTAAACCGGATAAAACAAGATTGAACCGGTTTAAACCGGATAAAACCGGATTGAACCAGCTTAAACCGGTTTAAACCGGATAAAACTGGATTGAACCGGTTTAAACTGGTTTCAACCGGATAGAACCGGATAGAACCGGTTTAAACTGGATAAAACCGGATTGAACCGGCTTAAACCGGTTTAAACCGGATAAAACCAGATTGAACCGGTTTAAACTGGATAAAACCGGATTGAGCCGGCTTAAACAGGTTTAAACCGGATAAAACCGGATTGAACCGGTTCAAACAGGTTTAAACTGGATAAAACCGGATTGAACCGGTTTAAACTGGTTTCAACCGGGTAGAACCGGTTTAATCCGGTTTAAACCAGATAAAAACCGATTGAACTGGTTTAAACCGGTTTAAAGCGGATAAAACCGGATTGAACTGGTATAAACCGGTTTAAACTGGAGAAAACCGGATTGAAGAGGTTTAAACCGGATAAAACCGAATTGAACCGGTTTAAACCGGTTTAAACCGGATAAAACCGGATTGAACCGGTTCAAACCAGTTGAAAACGGATAAAACCAAATTGAACCAGTTTAAACCGGATAAAATCAGATTGAACTGGTTTAAAACGTATAAAACCGGACTGAACCAGTTTAAACCCTTTTAAACCAGATGGAAACGAATAGAACCAGTTTAAACCGGATAAAACCGGATTGAACCGGCTTAAACCGGTTTAAACCAGATAAAACCGGATTGAACCGGCTTAAACCGGTTTAAACCGGATAAAACCGGAATGAACTGTTTTAAACCGGTTGAAAACGGATAGAACCAGTTTAAACCGGATAAAACCGGATTGAACCGGCTTAAACCGGTTTAAACCGGATAAAACCTGATTGAACCGGTTTAAACCGGATAAAACCGGATTGAACCGGCTTAAACCGGTTTAAAACGGATAGAACCGGATAGAAACGGTATAAACCGGATAAAACCGGATTGAACCGCTGTAAACCGGTTGAAACCGGATAAAAACGGATTGAAAGGGTTTAAACCGGTTTAAACAGGATAAAACCAGATTGAACTGGTTTAATCCAGTTAAAACAGGATAGAACAGGACAGAAACAGTTTAATCCGATTTAAAAAGGATAGAACCGGATAGAACCGGTCTAAACGAGATAAAACCGGATTGAACCGGTTTAAACCGGTTTAAACCGGATAAAACCGGATTGAACCGGTTCAAACTGGTTTAAACCGGATAAAACCGGATTAAACCGTTTTAAAGCGGTTTAAATCGGATAAAACCAGATTGAACCAGTTTTAGCCGATTAAAACCGGATTGAACTGGTTTAAACCGGTCTAAACTGGATAAAACCGGTTTCAACAGGATAAAACCAGATTGAACCGGTTTAAACCCGATAAAACCGGAGTGAACTGGTTTAAACCGTATAAACACGGATCGAACCGGTTTAAACCGGATAAAACCGGATTGAACCGTTTCAAACCGGTTTTAAAGGGATAAAACCGGAATGAAACGTTTCAAATCGGTTTTAACCGGATAAAAACGGAATGAACCGGTTTAAACCGGATAAAATCGGATTGAACCGGTTTAAACCGGTTTTAACCGGATAGAACTGGATAGAACTGGTTTAAACCGGATAAAACCGGATTGAAGCGGTTTAAACCGGTTTAAACCGGATAAAATCAGATTGAAACGGTTTAAACCGGATTGATCCGGCTTAAACCGGATAAAACCGGAATGAACTGGTTGAAACCGGTTTAAACCGGAAAAAACGGATTGAACCGGTTTAAACCGGTTTCAACCGGATAGAACCAGATAGAACCGGTTTAAACTGGATAAAAGCGGATTGAACCGGTTAAAGCCGGTTAAAACCGGAGAAAACCGGGTGGAACCGGCTTAAACCAGTTTAAACCGGAGAAAACCGGATTGAACCGGTTGTAACCGGTTTAAACCGAATATAAACGGATTGAAGCAGTTTAAACCGGTTTAAAACTGATAAAACCGGAATGAACCGGCCTAAACCTGTTTAAACCCGATAGGACCGGTTTAAACCGGATAAAACCGGATTGAAGCGGTTTAAACCGTTTAAAAACGGATAAAACCAGATTGAAACGGTTTAAACCGGATTGATCCGGCTTAAACCGGATAAAACCGGAATGAACTGGTTTAAACCGGTTTAAACCGGAAAAAACGGATTGAACCGGTTTAAAATGGATAAAACCGGATAGAACCGGTTTAATCCGGTTTAAACCAGATAAAAACCGATTGAACTGGTTTAAACCGGTTTAAAGCGGATAAAACCGGATTGAACTGGTATAAACCGGTTTAAACTGGAGAAAACCGGATTGAAGAGGTTTAAACCGGATAAAACCGAATTGAACCGGTTTAAACCGGTTTAAACCGGATAAAACCGGATTGAACCGGTTCAAACCGGTTGAAAACGGATAAAACCAAATTGAACCAGTTTAAACCGGATAAAATCAGATTGAACTGGTTTAAAACGTATAAAACCGGACTGAACCAGTTTAAACCCTTTTAAACCAGATGGAAACGAATAGAACCAGTTTAAACCGGATAAAACCGGATTGAACCGGCTTAAACCGGTTTAAACCAGATAAAACCGGATTGAACCGGCTTAAACCGGTTTAAACCGGATAAAACCGGAATGAACTGTTTTAAACCGGTTGAAAACGGATAGAACCAGTTTAAACCGGATAAAACCGGATTGAACCGGCTTAAACCGGTTTAAACCGGATAAAACCTGATTGAACCGGTTTAAACCGGATAAAACCGGATTGAACCGGCTTAAACCGGTTTAAAACGGATAGAACCGGATAGAAACGGTATAAACCGGATAAAACCGGATTGAACCGCTGTAAACCGGTTGAAACCGGATAAAAACGGATTGAAAGGGTTTAAACCGGTTTAAACAGGATAAAACCAGATTGAACTGGTTTAATCCAGTTAAAACAGGATAGAACAGGACAGAAACAGTTTAATCCGATTTAAAAAGGATAGAACCGGATAGAACCGGTCTAAACGAGATAAAACCGGATTGAACCGGTTTAAACCGGTTTAAACCGGATAAAACCGGATTGAACCGGTTCAAACTGGTTTAAACCGGATAAAACCGGATTAAACCGTTTTAAAGCGGTTTAAATCGGATAAAACCAGATTGAACCAGTTTTAGCCGATTAAAACCGGATTGAACTGGTTTAAACCGGTCTAAACTGGATAAAACCGGTTTCAACAGGATAAAACCAGATTGAACCGGTTTAAACCCGATAAAACCGGAGTGAACTGGTTTAAACCGTATAAAAACGGATCGAACCGGTTTAAACCGGATAAAACCGGATTGAACCGTTTCAAACCGGTTTTAAAGGGATAAAACCGGAATGAAACGTTTCAAATCGGTTTTAACCGGATAAAACCGGAATGAACCGGTTTAAACCGGATAAAATCGGATTGAACCGGTTTAAACCGGTTTTAACCGGATAGAACTGGATAGAACTGGTTTAAACCGGATAAAACCGGATTGAAGCGGTTTAAACCGGTTTAAACCGGATAAAATCAGATTGAAACGGTTTAAACCGGATTGATCCGGCTTAAACCGGATAAAACCGGAATGAACTGGTTGAAACCGGTTTAAACCGGAAAAAACGGATTGAACCGGTTTAAACCGGTTTCAACCGGATAGAACCAGATAGAACCGGTTTAAACTGGATAAAAGCGGATTGAACCGGTTAAAGCCGGTTAAAACCGGAGAAAACCGGGTGGAACCGGCTTAAACCAGTTTAAACCGGAGAAAACCGGATTGAACCGGTTGTAACCGGTTTAAACCGAATATAAACGGATTGAAGCAGTTTAAACCGGTTTAAAACTGATAAAACCGGAATGAACCGGCCTAAACCTGTTTAAACCCGATAGGACCGGTTTAAACCGGATAAAACCGGATTGAACAGGTTTAAACTGGTTTCAACCAGATAGAACCAGATAGAACCGGTTTAAACTGGATAAAACCGGATTGAACCGGCTTAAACCGGTTTAAACCGGATTGAACCGAATCCGGTTTAAACCGGATAAAACCGGATTGAACCGGTTCAAACTGGTTTAAACCGGATAAAACCAGATAAAACCGTTTTAAAGCGGTTTAAACTGGATAAAACCAGATTGAACCGGTTTAAGCTGATTAAAACCGGATTGAACTGGTTTAAACTGGTCTAAACCGGATAAAACCGGTTTAAACCGGATAAAACCGGATTGAAGCGGTTTAAACCGGTTAAAACCGGATAAAATCAGATTGAAACGGTTTAAACCGGATTGATCCGGCTTAAACCGGATTAAACCGGAATGAACTGGTTGAAACCGGTTTAAACCGGAAAAAACGGACTGAACCGGTTTAAAATGGATAAAACCGGATAGAACCGGTTTAATCCGGTTTAAACCAGATAAAAACCGATTGAACCGGTTTAAACCAGTTTAAAGCGGATGAAACCGGATTGAACCGGATTAAACCAGTTTATACTGGATAAACCGGATTGAATCGGTTAAAACCGGTTTAAACTGGATAAAACCAGATTGAACCGGTTTAAAACGGTTTCAACTGGATAGAACCGGATAGAACCGGTTTAAACCGGATAAAAACGGATTGAAGCGGTTTAAACCGGTTCAAACCGGATAAAACCAGATTGAAACGGTTTAAACCGGATAAAACCGGAATGAACTGGTTTAAACCTGATAAACCGTAAAAAACGGATTGAACCGGTTTAAACTGGATAAAACCGATTGATCCGGTTTAAACCGGTTTAAACCTGATAAAACCAGATTGTACCGGTTTAAACCGGATAAAAACGGATAGAACCGGTTTAAACCGGTTTAAACCAGATTGAACCGGATAGAACCGGTTTAAAACCGTTTAAAACCGGATTGAACTGGTTTAAACCGGTTTAAACCGGTTCAAACCGGAGGAAACCGGAATGAACCGGTTTAAACTGGATAAAAGCGGATTGAACCGGTTAAAGCCGGTTAAAACCGGAGAAAACCGGGTGGAACCGGCTTAAACCGGTTTAAACGGGAGAAAACCGGATTGAACCGGTTGTAACCGGTTTAAACCGGATATAAACCGATTGAAGCAGTTTAAACCGGTTTAAAACTGATAAAACCAGAATGAACCGGCCTAAACCGGTTTAAACCGGATAAAACCGGATTGAACCGGTTCAAACTGGTTTAAACCGGATTGAACCAGCTTAAACCGGTTTAAACAGAATTAAAGCGGTTTAATCCGGATAAGACCGGATTGAACTGGCTTAAACCGGTTTAAACCGGATAAAACCGGATTGAACCGGTTGAAACCGGTTTAAACCGGATAAAACCGGAATGAACTGGTTTAAACCGGTTTAAAACAGATAGAAGTGGAGAGAAACGGTTTAAACCGGATAAAACCGGATTGAACCGGTGTAAACCGGTTGAAACCGGATAAAAACGGATTGAAAGGGTTTAAACCGGTTTAAACTGGATAAAACTGGAATGAACCGGCTTAAACAGGCCTAAACCGGATAAAACCCGATTGAACAGGCTTAAACTGGTATAAAGAGCATAGAACCGGTTTCAACCGGATAAAACCGGATTGAACCGGTTCAAACTGGTTTAAACCGGATAAAACCAGATAAAACCGTTTTAAAGCGGTTTAAACTGGATAAAACCAGATTGAACCGGTTTAAGCTGATTAAAACCGGATTGAACTGGTTTAAACTGGTCTAAACCGGATAAAACCGGTTTAAACCGGAAAAAACCTGATTGAAGCGGTTTAAACCGGTTAAAACCGGATAAAATCAGATTGAAACGGTTTAAACCGGATTGATCCGGCTTAAACCGGATAAAACCGGAATGAACTGGTTGAAACCGGTTTAAACCGGAAAAAACGGACTGAACCGGTTTAAAATGGATAAAACCGGATAGAACCGGTTTAATCCGGTTTAAACCAGATAAAAACCGATTGAACCGGTTTAAACCAGTTTAAAGCGGATGAAACCGGATTGAACCGGATTAAACCAGTTTATACTGGATAAACCGGATTGAATCGGTTAAAACCGGTTTAAACTGGATAAAACCAGATTGAACCGGTTTAAAACGGTTTCAACTGGATAGAACCGGATAGAACCGGTTTAAACCGGATAAAAACGGATTGAAGCGGTTTAAACCGGTTCAAACCGGATAAAACCAGATTGAAACGGTTTAAACCGGATAAAACCGGAATGAACTGGTTTAAACCTGATAAACCGTAAAAAACGGATTGAACCGGTTTAAACTGGATAAAACTGATTGATCCGGTTTAAACCGGTTTAAACCTGATAAAACCAGATTGTACCGGTTTAAACCGGATAAAAACGGATAGAACCGGTTTAAACCGGTTTAAACCAGATTGAACCGGATAGAACCGGTTTAAACCGTTTAAAACCGGATTGAACTGGTTTAAACCGGTTTAAACCGGTTCAAACCGGAGGAAACCGGAATGAACCGGTTTAAACTGGATAAAAGCGGATTGAACCGGTTAAAGCCAGT
Source organism: Cynocephalus volans (assembly GCF_027409185.1). Classification (NCBI taxonomy): domain Eukaryota; kingdom Metazoa; phylum Chordata; class Mammalia; order Dermoptera; family Cynocephalidae; genus Cynocephalus; species Cynocephalus volans. The sequence goes on along the minus strand of NC_084470.1, from coordinate 131,457,282 downwards.
TAAAACCGGAGAAAACCGGGTGGAACCGGCTTAAACCGGTTTAAACCGGAGAAAACCGGATTGAACCGGTTGTAACCGGTTTAAACCGGATATAAACCGATTGAAGCAGTTTAAACCGGTTTAAAACTGATAAAACCAGAATGAACCGGCCTAAACCGGTTTAAACCGGATAAAACCGGATTGAACCGGTTCAAACTGGTTTAAACCGGATTGAACCAGCTTAAACCGGTTTAAACAGAATTAAAGCGGTTTAATCCGGATAAGACCGGATTGAACTGGCTTAAACCGGTTTAAACCGGATAAAACCGGATTGAACCGGTTGAAACCGGTTTAAACCGGATAAAACCGGAATGAACTGGTTTAAACCGGTTTAAAACAGATAGAAGTGGAGAGAAACGGTTTAAACCGGATAAAACCGGATTGAACCGGTGTAAACCGGTTGAAACCGGATAAAAACGGATTGAAAGGGTTTAAACTGGTTTAAACTGGATAAAACTGGAATGAACCGGCTTAAACAGGCCTAAACCGGATAAAACCCGATTGAACAGGCTTAAACTGGTATAAAGAGCATAGAACCGGTTTCAACCGGATAAAACCGGATTGAACCGGTTTAAATCGGTTTAAACCGGACAAAACCGGATTGAAACGGATTAAACCAGTTTATACTGGATAAACCAGATTGAATCGGTTAAAACCAGTTTAAACCGGATAAAACAAGATTGAACTGGTTTAAACCGGATCAAACCGGATTGAACCAGATTAAACCGGTTTCAACCGGATAGAACCGGATAGAACCGGTTTAAACCGGATAAAACCCGATTGAAGCGGCTTAAACCGGTTCAAACCGGATAAAACCAGATTGAAACGGTTTAAACCGGATTGAACCGGCTTAAACCGGATAAAACGGGAATGAACTGGTTTAAACCGGATTAAACTGGAAAAAACGGATTGAACCGGTTTAAACTGGATAAAACCGGATTGAACCGGCTTAAACCTGTTTAAACTGGATAGAGCCGGTTTAAACCGGTATCCGGTTTAAAGCGGATAAAACCGGCATGAACCGGCTCAAACCGATTTAAACCGGATAGAACCGGAATGAACTGGTCTAAACCAGATAAAACCGGTTTAAACCAGATAAAACCGGATTGAACCGGTTCAAAACGGTTTCAACCGGATAGAACCGGAATGAACTGGTCTAAACCGGATAAAACCGGTTTAAACCAGATAAAACCGGATTGAACTGGTTCAAACCGGTTTAAACCGGATAAAACCGGAATGAACTGGTTTAAACCGGATAGAACCGGTTGAAACCGGTTGAAACCGGATATAAACGGATTGAAGCATTTTAAACTGGTTTAAAACTGATAAAACCGGAATGAACCGGCCTAAACCGGTTTAAACCGGATACGACCGGTTTAAACTGGATAAAACCGGATTGAACTGGCTGAAACGGGTTTAAACCGGATAGAACCGGTTTAAACAGGATAAAACCGATTGAACCGGTTTAAACAGGTTTAAACCGGATAAAACCGGATTGAACCGGTTTTAACTGGATAAAACCGGATTGAACTGGTTTAAACCGGTTTCAACTGGATAGAACCGGATAGAACCGGTTTAAACTGGATAAAACCGGATTGAACCAGCTTAAACAGGTTTAAACCGGATAAAACCGGATTGAACCGGTTCAAACCGGTTTAAACCGGATAAAACCAGAGTGAACTGGTTTAAACCGGATAAAACCGGATTGAACCGGTTTAAACCGGATAAAACCGGAATGAACTGGTTTAAACAGGATAAAACCGGACTGAACCAGTTTAAACCGGAAAAAACAGGATTGAAGCATTTCAAACCGGTTTTAACCGGATAAAACCGGAATGAAACGGTTTAAACCGGATAAAACCGGATTGAAACGGTTTCAACCGGATAAAACCGGATTGAACCGGTTTAAACCGGATAAAACCGGATTGAACCGGTATAAACTGGTTTCAACCGGATAGAACCGGATAGAACCGGTTTAAACTGGATAAAACCGGATTGAACCAGCTTAAACCGGTTTAAACAGGATTAAACCGGTTTAAACCGGATAAAACCGGATTGAACCGGCTTAAACCGGTTTAAACCGGATAAAACCGGATTGAACCGGTTCAAACCGGTTTAAACCGGATAAAACCGGAATGAACTGGTTTAAACCGGTTTAAAACGGATAGAAGTGGAGAGAAACGGTTTTAACCGGATAAAACCGGATTGAACCGGTGTAAACCGGTTGAAACCGGATAAAAACGGATTGAAAGGGTTTAAACCGGTTTAAACGGGATAAAACTGGAATGAACCGGCTTAAACAGGTCTAAACCGGATAAAACCCGATTGAACAGGCTTAAACTGGTATAAACAGCATAGAACCAGTTTCAACCGGATAAAACCGGATTGAACCGGATTAAACCGGTTGAAACCGGATAAAACCAGACTGAACCGGTTTAAACTGGATAAAACCGGATTGAACCGGTTTGAACTGGTCTAAACCAGATAAAACCGGATTGAACTGGTTTCAACCGTTTTAAACCGGATAAAACAAGATTGAACCGGTTTAAACCGGATAAAACCGGATTGAACCAGCTTAAACCGGTTTAAACTGGTTTCAACCGGATAGAACCGGATAGAACCGGTTTAAACTGGATAAAACCGGATTGAACCGGCTTAAACCGGTTTAAACCGGATAAAACCAGATTGAACCGGTTTAAACTGGATAAAACCGGATTGAGCCGGCTTAAACAGGTTTAAACCGGATAAAACCGGATTGAACCGGTTCAAACAGGTTTAAACTGGATAAAACCGGATTGAACCGGTTTAAACTGGTTTCAACCGGGTAGAACCGGTTTAATCCGGTTTAAACCAGATAAAAACCGATTGAACTGGTTTAAACCGGTTTAAAGCGGATAAAACCGGATTGAACTGGTATAAACCGGTTTAAACTGGAGAAAACCGGATTGAAGAGGTTTAAACCGGATAAAACCGAATTGAACCGGTTTAAACCGGTTTAAACCGGATAAAACCGGATTGAACCGGTTCAAACCGGTTGAAAACGGATAAAACCAAATTGAACCAGTTTAAACCGGATAAAATCAGATTGAACTGGTTTAAAACGTATAAAACCGGACTGAACCAGTTTAAACCCTTTTAAACCAGATGGAAACGAATAGAACCAGTTTAAACCGGATAAAACCGGATTGAACCGGCTTAAACCGGTTTAAACCAGATAAAACCGGATTGAACCGGCTTAAACCGGTTTAAACCGGATAAAACCGGAATGAACTGTTTTAAACCGGTTGAAAACGGATAGAACCAGTTTAAACCGGATAAAACCGGATTGAACCGGCTTAAACCGGTTTAAACCGGATAAAACCTGATTGAACCGGTTTAAACCGGATAAAACCGGATTGAACCGGCTTAAACCGGTTTAAAACGGATAGAACCGGATAGAAACGGTATAAACCGGATAAAACCGGATTGAACCGCTGTAAACCGGTTGAAACCGGATAAAAACGGATTGAAAGGGTTTAAACCGGTTTAAACAGGATAAAACCAGATTGAACTGGTTTAATCCAGTTAAAACAGGATAGAACAGGACAGAAACAGTTTAATCCGATTTAAAAAGGATAGAACCGGATAGAACCGGTCTAAACGAGATAAAACCGGATTGAACCGGTTTAAACCGGTTTAAACCGGATAAAACCGGATTGAACCGGTTCAAACTGGTTTAAACCGGATAAAACCGGATTAAACCGTTTTAAAGCGGTTTAAATCGGATAAAACCAGATTGAACCAGTTTTAGCCGATTAAAACCGGATTGAACTGGTTTAAACCGGTCTAAACTGGATAAAACCGGTTTCAACAGGATAAAACCAGATTGAACCGGTTTAAACCCGATAAAACCGGAGTGAACTGGTTTAAACCGTATAAAAACGGATCGAACCGGTTTAAACCGGATAAAACCGGATTGAACCGTTTCAAACCGGTTTTAAAGGGATAAAACCGGAATGAAACGTTTCAAATCGGTTTTAACCGGATAAAACCGGAATGAACCGGTTTAAACCGGATAAAATCGGATTGAACCGGTTTAAACCGGTTTTAACCGGATAGAACTGGATAGAACTGGTTTAAACCGGATAAAACCGGATTGAAGCGGTTTAAACCGGTTTAAACCGGATAAAATCAGATTGAAACGGTTTAAACCGGATTGATCCGGCTTAAACCGGATAAAACCGGAATGAACTGGTTGAAACCGGTTTAAACCGGAAAAAACGGATTGAACCGGTTTAAACCGGTTTCAACCGGATAGAACCAGATAGAACCGGTTTAAACTGGATAAAAGCGGATTGAACCGGTTAAAGCCGGTTAAAACCGGAGAAAACCGGGTGGAACCGGCTTAAACCAGTTTAAACCGGAGAAAACCGGATTGAACCGGTTGTAACCGGTTTAAACCGAATATAAACGGATTGAAGCAGTTTAAACCGGTTTAAAACTGATAAAACCGGAATGAACCGGCCTAAACCTGTTTAAACCCGATAGGACCGGTTTAAACCGGATAAAACCGGATTGAACAGGTTTAAACTGGTTTCAACCAGATAGAACCAGATAGAACCGGTTTAAACTGGATAAAACCGGATTGAACCGGCTTAAACCGGTTTAAACCGGATTGAACCGAATCCGGTTTAAACCGGATAAAACCGGATTGAACCGGTTCAAACTGGTTTAAACCGGATAAAACCAGATAAAACCGTTTTAAAGCGGTTTAAACTGGATAAAACCAGATTGAACCGGTTTAAGCTGATTAAAACCGGATTGAACTGGTTTAAACTGGTCTAAACCGGATAAAACCGGTTTAAACCGGATAAAACCGGATTGAAGCGGTTTAAACCGGTTAAAACCGGATAAAATCAGATTGAAACGGTTTAAACCGGATTGATCCGGCTTAAACCGGATAAAACCGGAATGAACTGGTTGAAACCGGTTTAAACCGGAAAAAACGGACTGAACCGGTTTAAAATGGATAAAACCGGATAGAACCGGATTAAACCAGTTTATACTGGATAAACCGGATTGAATCGGTTAAAACCGGTTTAAACTGGATAAAACCAGATTGAACCGGTTTAAAACGGTTTCAACTGGATAGAACCGGATAGAACCGGTTTAAACCGGATAAAAACGGATTGAAGCGGTTTAAACCGGTTCAAACCGGATAAAACCAGATTGAAACGGTTTAAACCGGATAAAACCGGAATGAACTGGTTTAAACCTGATAAACCGTAAAAAACGGATTGAACCGGTTTAAACTGGATAAAACCGATTGATCCGGTTTAAACCGGTTTAAACCTGATAAAACCAGATTGTACCGGTTTAAACCGGATAAAAACGGATAGAACCGGTTTAAACCGGTTTAAACCAGATTGAACCGGATAGAACCGGTTTAAACCGTTTAAAACCGGATTGAACTGGTTTAAACCGGTTTAAACCGGTTCAAACCGGAGGAAACCGGAATGAACCGGTTTAAACTGGATAAAAGCGGATTGAACCGGTTAAAGCCGGTTAAAACCGGAGAAAACCGGGTGGAACCGGCTTAAACCGGTTTAAACCGGAGAAAACCGGATTGAACCGGTTGTAACCGGTTTAAACCGGATATAAACCGATTGAAGCAGTTTAAACCGGTTTAAAACTGATAAAACCAGAATGAACCGGCCTAAACCGGTTTAAACCGGATAAAACCGGATTGAACCGGTTCAAACTGGTTTAAACCGGATTGAACCAGCTTAAACCGGTTTAAACAGAATTAAAGCGGTTTAATCCGGATAAGACCGGATTGAACTGGCTTAAACCGGTTTAAACCGGATAAAACCGGATTGAACCGGTTGAAACCGGTTTAAACCGGATAAAACCGGAATGAACTGGTTTAAACCGGTTTAAAACAGATAGAAGTGGAGAGAAACGGTTTAAACCGGATAAAACCGGATTGAACCGGTGTAAACCGGTTGAAACCGGATAAAAACGGATTGAAAGGGTTTAAACCGGTTTAAACTGGATAAAACTGGAATGAACCGGCTTAAACAGGCCTAAACCGGATAAAACCCGATTGAACAGGCTTAAACTGGTATAAAGAGCATAGAACCGGTTTCAACCGGATAAAACCGGATTGAACCGGTTTAAATCGGTTTAAACCGGACAAAACCGGATTGAAACGGATTAAACCAGTTTATACTGGATAAACCAGATTGAATCGGTTAAAACCAGTTTAAACCGGATAAAACAAGATTGAACCGGTTTAAACCGGATCAAACCGGATTGAACCGGATTAAACCGGTTTCAACCGGATAGAACCGGATAGAACCGGTTTAAACCGGATAAAACCCGATTGAAGCGGCTTAAACCGGTTCAAACCGGATAAAACCAGATTGAAACGGTTTAAACCGGATTGAACCGGCTTAAACCGGATAAAACGGGAATGAACTGGTTTAAACCGGATTAAACTGGAAAAAACGGATTGAACCGGTTTAAACTGGATAAAACCGGATTGAACCGGCTTAAACCTGTTTAAACTGGATAGAGCCGGTTTAAACCGGTATCCGGTTTAAAGCGGATAAAACCGGCATGAACCGGCTCAAACCGATTTAAACCGGATAGAACCGGAATGAACTGGTCTAAACCAGATAAAACCGGTTTAAACCAGATAAAACCGGATTGAACCGGTTCAAAACGGTTTCAACCGGATAGAACCAGAATGAACTGGTCTAAACCGGATAAAACCGGTTTAAACCAGATAAAACCGGATTGAACCGGTTCAAACCGGTTTAAACCGGATAAAACCGGAATGAACTGGTTTAAACCGGATAGAACCGGTTGAAACCGGTTGAAACCGGATATAAACGGATTGAAGCATTTTAAACTGGTTTAAAACTGATAAAACCGGAATGAACCGGCCTAAACCGGTTTAAACCGGATACGACCGGTTTAAACTGGATAAAACCGGATTGAACTGGCTGAAACGGGTTTAAACCGGATAGAACCGGTTTAAACAGGATAAAACCGATTGAACCGGTTTAAACAGGTTTAAACCGGATAAAACCGGATTGAACCGGTTTTAACTGGATAAAACCGGATTGAACTGGTTTAAACCGGTTTCAACTGGATAGAACCGGATAGAACCGGTTTAAACTGGATAAAACCGGATTGAACCAGCTTAAACAGGTTTAAACCGGATAAAACCGGATTGAACCGGTTCAAACCGGTTTAAACCGGATAAAACCAGAGTGAACTGGTTTAAACCGGATAAAACCGGATTGAACCGGTTTAAACCGGATAAAACCGGAATGAACTGGTTTAAACAGGATAAAACCGGACTGAACCAGTTTAAACCGGAAAAAACAGGATTGAAGCATTTCAAACCGGTTTTAACCGGATAAAACCGGAATGAAACGGTTTAAACCGGATAAAACCGGATTGAAACGGTTTCAACCGGATAAAACCGGATTGAACCGGTTTAAACCGGATAAAACCGGATTGAACCGGTATAAACTGGTTTCAACCGGATAGAACCGGATAGAACCGGTTTAAACTGGATAAAAC